>NC_042617.1:519372577-519507784 GCF_901001135.1 Rhinatrema bivittatum
TAAGGTAGTTTCCGCCCTTTCACGTCAACCAGACGGTGGACCTACCGGCATTTGCGGTGGACGGGGCTGAGGCGTCGCGGCAACCGGAACTTCGCAAGTTGGATGTTCGAAGGACGCTCTTGCGGTACCTGGACGTTACCAACCCTTTTCGTTGTCTGATCATCTGTTTGTCTGTGGGGTGGTCCAAAGAAGGGAAATAAAGCTTCAAAAACTACGATCGCACGCTGGTTGAAAGAGGCGATTGTGTCTATTACATTTCCCAAGGTCGCGCCGTTCCGGAGGGTCTTAAGGCTCATTCTCTGCGCTCCCAGGCGGCGTCGTGGGCAGAGAGTGGGTTTATTTCCTCGCAGGAAATTTGCCGAGCGGCTTACTTGGAAGACAGTGGACACCTTTGCGAGACATTACCGTTTTGGACGTGCGCGCTACCGGTGGACTCATTCGGCAGTGGTGTGCTTCGTGCGGGACTGTCAGGGTCCCACCCCGTTTAGGGCAGCTTGGGTACTTCCAGCAGTCTGGACTGATCCTGGTACGTACAGGGAAAGGAAATTAGGACTTACCTGATAATTTTCATTCCTGTAGTACCAAGGATCAGTCCAGACGCCCGCCCATTTCAGTGAAGAGTGTAGAGTCCCGCAACTGTTGTTTTTTCGTGTTTTTCGGGTTCCGTTTTTACGGGCACTTGCTTGTTTTCATGGTTTCCTCGTTTTTTTCCCACATGTTTCATATACGTTTCATCTTTATATGAGCTAGTCACAGAATTTGCCATTGTTTTCTAATTTCATACTGCTTTGTTATGGATTTATACTGGAGGATCGCAGGGGGCGCACCAGGGTATATCAGTGGTGCCTTTTCAGTTTCTCTCTGACTCCATCTGCTGGACGGGAGGCATAACCCAGCAGTCTGGACTGATCATTGGTACTACAGGAATGAAAATTATCAGGTAAGTCCTAATTTTCCTTTAATGAGAGTCGATAAAACAAAAACCCTCCTTGAATTGAGAATGGAATGAGCAAGGTGTTTCTGATGATTACTCCACTTAAAGCGGCGGCGCGAAATGACGCCAATCTGCTCTTGTAAGGATAAAGTGTGCTTTGCATTTCTTGCACTGCTGAATTTACTTGGAATGGCCAGCAAAAGAAATTTGATTTGGCAACTAAAGCCAAGAATTTTTTGGCAGAAAAGACTCAAATTGCAATTATGAATGAACCAAAACAATTAAAGTATTTCTTATTTATTGCTTAAGAGTGGACTATTTAAATCATATGTGTATCCAAAGCGAACATCATAAAGCACTGGGTTGACCTTGTGAACCTTACTCGCCAACCCAAAAAAACTTTTCTGTGCTTAAAACGAGTTAATCATCAGTCACTTTGAGATATCACTCTTTAAACAGTCATTTCACCTGAATTTATATAGTGAACCTCATTAAAAAAATACACTTATCTGCTGTCTGAATGTTAATTACTTAAATTTTTGGACGGCACTTGCTCAGTAACTTTCGCATGTGAAGTCAATAAATGCCCATGCTGTCTTCAATACCTGACACTGCAGCGTTTCGGAGCTGAGCTCCTTCAGGGGTTGTGACCAACTCCTTGTTTTCTCTCATTCCAGTCAGCCTTTATACTCCTATATAAAGATACCATAAGAACATAACATGCCATACTGGGTCAGACCAAGGGTCCATCAAGCCCAGCATCCTGTTTCCAACAGTGGCCAATCCAGGCCATAGGAACCTGGCAAGTACCCAAAAACTAAGTCTATTCCATGTTATCGTTGCTAGTAATAGCGATGGTTATTATCTAAGTCAACTTGATTAATAGCAGGTAATGGACTTCTCCTCCAAGAACTCATCCAATCCTTTTTTAAACACAGCTATACTAACTGCACTAACCACATCCTCTGGCAACAAATTCCAGAGTTTAATTGTGCGTTGAGTGAAAAAGAACTTTCTCCGATTAGTTTTAAATGTGCCACATGCTAACTTCATGGAGTGCTCCCTAGTCTTTCTATTATCCGAAAGAGTAAAAAACCGATTCACATCTACCCGTTCTAGACCTCTCATGATTTTAAACACCTCTATCATATCCCCCCTCAGCCGTCTCTTCTCCAAGCTGAAAAGTCCTAACCTCTTTAGTCTTTCCTCATAGGGGAGCTGTTCCATTCCCCTTATCATTTTGGTCGCCCTTCTCTGTACCTTCTTCCATTGCAATTATATCTTTTTTGAGATGCAGCGACCAGAATTGTACACAGTATTCTAGGTGTGGTCTCACCATGGAGCGATACAGAGGCATTATGACATTTTCCGTTTTATTCACCATTCCCTTTTTAATAATTCCCAACATTCTGTTTGCTGGTTTGAGTGCATAATGTTCCCTTAACCTTATGTATCATAATATTGACTGTTCCAAAAAAACCCAACTCTGAGAGGCGCAAAACTATTAGAAAGATAAATGATCACTTACATCTTTTATGCATGATGTTCCAAAACGTCATTATGATGTCACCTTCATGGCGTCTGATGCTAGTTGTTTGAATGCCACCATTTTATACCGAGAAGGCCCGCAAAACTGGGATGTCAGTCAAAAAGACAAAGGTCCAACCTATTACAACACTGGTGTCAATAAAAAATCAAAAATACAGCGGAAGTCCTTGAAATGGTAAACCTTGTTAAATCAGTATGTACCAATCTTATCATTCAACCCTTTAGGTTCCACTGTATTTAATTTATGGATCCAAGAATTTTCCCATAAATTCAACTTAGCATTTCGATCTCTTCCCCCCCCCCCCCCCCCCCCCGTTTTAACGGTGGTTTGTGTTCCAATACGGTCCATTTGAATTCTTCAAAGGAATGTCCTTTCAATATACAATGTGGTATCATAAATGCTTTTAAAGCCTTTGTAGAAACTCAGCTACGATGCTCTATTAACCGTGTCCTGATTTTTCGAGATGTATGTCCAATATATCATTTCTAGCATAGACCATAAATTGGAATCACAGTAAGTGCTATATTTATGAGTAATAACATATCCTGTGTTGGGGTCCTTCCATGACGTGCCCACTATGGTGGAATTGCATAAATCACACTTAGAGCATGCTATATGTCCTGCATTAGTAATAGGTGACTGTGATTTATCTACCAAAGCAGCACGCACTATACACTGCTTAATGTTTAATCGTCTTGCATATGCAAACATGGGTAGAGAACTAAAAATTTCATGTGTGCTCAAAACATGCCAATTTCACTGAAAATTTTCCTTAATCTGTTTAGTAAAGTTTGTGCATTTTAACATACAAACTATTATTCCAACAGTTGGTTTGCTCTATACTGCAAAAGTTGATCTCGATCAGAAAAATGTGCTCTTGTGAAGGTTTTTTTAATAACCTTTTTAGGATAGCCTCTATGCCCCTATGCCTTATCAACAATTGAGAAGACTGGTTGAAAAACTCTTGGTTTTCATTCTGCGGATGCGAAAGAACTGCCCAACAGAGAGCCTATACTTAAAGTGCCACGGATGATGACTTTCAAAGCGTAGCAAATTGTTCCTATCAGTTGATTTCTGAAATAAAGTGGTCTGTATCCCAGTGTCTGTTTGTTAATCAATATGTCCAAAAATGCTAATTGATTAAGATTGTCATGGAAAATTTCAAATTCCTATCCACTTGATTAAGCCATTCATGGAATGCCAGAAGGTGGTGTTCTGTCTGCGTCCAAACAAAAAATATATCATCAATGTACCTTGTCCACATGTGTACATACTGAAAAAAAAAACGAGAAGTGTACACCACTGCCTCTTCAAATTTAGTGACAAATAAGTTAGCTATATCTGGAGCCAATGGAGAGCCCATAGCTACTCCATGGTAAACGTCCTTCCCAAAAGAAAAAAATTATGGCAAAGAACAAGTTCTCTACATAAATTCAGTGAAATGACTGTTTAAAGAGTGATATTTATTTATTTTAGTTTTTTTTTGATATCTCAAAGTGACTGATGATTAACTCGTTTTAAGCACAGAAAAGTTTTTTTGGGTTGGCGGGCAAGGTTCACAAAGTCAACCCAGTGCTTTATGATGGTTGCTTTGGATACACATATGATTTAAATAGTCCACTCTTAAGCAATAAGAAATACTTTAATTGTTTTGTTATTTTTCTTATAAATCCGAGGGTTTTCTAATTTAATAATGAATGAACAGACATCCTGTGTTAAGAAAGAACTTTTGTGTCTGCATTTAAATGATTTCTTTTTTCTGCATTTGTGCTTAACTACCTGAAGGACATGGTAAAATAGCGGTTTGACAAAGGAATTTATTTTGGAGGCTATTATGCTTTTGGTAGTGACTATTTTTTTATTTGATCTTTATTAATTAAATCATTTACACCAAATGAAATAACAAAATATGAGCGACCATAGGAAATAATACAAACAAGGCACAGCAACTACAATTAGCATTGTAAGCCCAAATCAAAAATAGGGGGAGAACCAATAAAATAATTCAGGAAAGTAAAGCAGGAAAGAAGAGAACTTCTAGAGCTGGGAGCATTAAATAAATAATTCTGAAACCCCCTCCACTATAGTTGCAATTCCCAATCTTAAGCCCCCATGTTCTTAACTATCAAAAAATGGTCTAGACAGGATGGATCTAAAATAAAAAAAATTAATTTGATGTGAAACCAAACATTTACATGGATACTTAAAAAGATTGCCCTAATATCTAATACCTTCTGTCTCAAATCAATAAATTGCTTCCTCCGGGCTTGAGTTGCCCACAAAACATCAGGGAATACCTGAATGTTTTGTCTGCAGAAAGAAATCTTTATAGGGAAAATGTTTCAAAAATCAAATTTTTATCTTGTTCTGCAGCAAAAGAAACAAGGTGGTTCTAGTAGGTATATCATCAATGAAAGCTTCAAGAAATTTTGAAATCCCAGGACTCAATTACTGAACAATCAACTCTACCATCTAACCTCCCTCCCACCCCTCACCATTTTCCTCCTAGGTAGATAAATTCTAAATAGGGTAGGAACATCTTTTTCAGGGATAAGGAAAATCTTGCAAAGATATTTCTTAAATTCTTTGCAGCCATAAACTTGGTTTCTGAAAGTTCAAAAAATGAAGAATCTTTGCTCTCTGTTCTTTAGGATTTCCAATTGATTATGGATGAAAAAAATATCCTTGATATGAGAAACAGACGAGGCCTGTAAAGTAGGAACCTGAGGCACAAGAACAAAAATGGACCCCTCAAGACTTTTGAGTTTAGACTCACGGTCCTCCATCTTTGACCTAATTTCCATAGAAAAATTGCAGAGTTCAGTCACAGACTAGAATAGATTTTTCTCATTTTTTTTTTTTCAACCAACCTCCATATATCCAATAGTGTAACATTTGAAGGCTCCTCAAACCCTCCTGTAGTGACCTCAGGAGAAGGAACCACTGATGGAAGAGAGATCCTTTGTGATCCAGAGGACAGAATCTTATTTTCATGACCAACTTCAAAGGGAGACCCTGGCATAGATCCCTCATCAAACGCCAAATTGGATGTAGGTTCCACAGCAAGAGAATTAGATAATAAAGACACATCAGTAGAAAACTGACCTGATGGCTGAGGAGGAGGGAGATTCTCGCCCAGACTCTGTGAAAGTCCAGAATAAGAGTTCTCCACAGTCACAACATCCACAATGGGCTGCTGAGGAATGTAGGACATGTGCATCCATTGGCCCTCGAATAACTGCATTAGATGGTGAAGGCCACACTCTAACTTTTCATTTTTCCCCTTGAGAAAACAAGGTGCAAGTATAGCATTGTTGCAAGAAACACATCTATCTAAAAGTGAGCATACAAAATTAAAATAAAAGTGGGTGACTGTTATGTAACCTCTTCTCTGTCTACTCGAATGGCATGGGTAGCTATTTTAATGTATAAATCCCTGACATATGTGGAGGAGTGAGTTATTAAAGATATGGAGGGGCGTTATGTTATCTGGGTGGACTGCATTTTTGAGGAGAGAGTTGGTCTTTGTTCATTCTAAGTTCCCAATGTAAACTTGCATTCTTTCTTTTACCATTTGTTAGATGTATTGACTGATTTAGATGATATACCTTTAATCTTGGGTGGAAACATGAATTGTGTGGTGGCTGGGATACAGAGAGAGCAGTATTAAGGTGGTAGGACTTGGACCTAGGTAAGGGGAGGGGGAGTCTCCTTCTTGTGCAGGCCTTTAAAATTGTTGGATATTTCACATTTATTACACCCAGGAGTAAAAGAATTTATACATATCTCTAAATCATGTTTCACTCAAAGCCACTTAATTATATTCTAATTTCTGAAACTTTTTTTTTCTAAATTGCAGGTGGTGGAGATTGGATCACTGTCTCTCTTTCAGATCATGGCCCCAGTAATATTAGATTATAAATTTGGTAGATTGGACCGCTCTTGTTTATGGAGGCTGCCAACCAATTTGGAGGTTGATCCAAATTTTAAATAATTTATTCAGGCCAAGTGGCAGGCTTTTGTAGATCATAATAAACAACATGAGCATAATCTCAGATTATATCGGCATACTGTAAAGGTGGTGGTGTGCAGGGAAATTTTTGTATGCCATTATTAAGAAGAAAATATTGAATCACAATATTTGTTTTGGAAAAGCAATTTTGAGTGGCACATTTAAAACTGGCAAACATGACAAACAGTAACATCATAGCAGGTAAAGACCAACTGGTCAATCCAGTCAGCCCAACAAGCTGCTTATGGTTGTAACTGCCACTCTGTGCAGATTGTCCCCATATACCTCTTTCTTCATTTACAGACTAGGGGTCTTTTGTGTTTATCTTATGCCCTTTTAATTCATTTGCTGTTTTCATCCTCACCATTTATTCTGGGAGGACATTCCCAGATGTTGGTTTTGAGTTGCCCTCCTTGGAATTTCCAGATGTTTGTTTTGAGTTGCCCCCCTTGGAATTTGAGTTGCCCCCCTTGGAATTTGGAAATTGCTTCCTTTCCAATGAGTTTATGCGTCAATACCATTCAAGTATATGAAGATCTGTATCATATCTCTGTTGCACCTTCTCTCCTCAAGGGAATACATATTTAGATTTTCAGCCTCTCCTTGTAAATCTTCTGATACAGATCCCACAGCATTTTGGTCACTTTTCTTTGGACCGCTTCCATCCTGTCACTGGTTGTTTTTGTTTTTTTTTTTTGAGATACAGGCTCCAGAACTGAACATAGTACTCCAAGTGAAACCTCACCAAGGATCTGTACAAGGGCATTATTGCTATCTTTTTCTTATTTGTTATGCCTCCTTATGCATCCCAGCATCCTTATGGCTTTAAATACCCACACATCAAGGGTTCTAAACACAGGAAATTCTAGCAATAGACAATATATCAAATACAAAACCTGTGTATATGTAGTATTTTAATAATTTTTATTTTAACAATATCAAAAATAGTTTATAAAAAAGTATTTCTAATATGACAATACGCAATATATAATTCCTATAAATCATCCACTCTCACCATTCATACTCTTTATAAAGACATCATACACAACAAATTTCACATATTGCAAATTAGAAATTACAAACAGTATTAAAATACATTCATTTAAGCGTTCCCCCAAAACCTTTATTTCTTAATTCTGTTTATTAATCCACGGTGGTGTAAACCTTCTAATCCACTATCTTCAATTTATCTATTGGATTTTTCTATTAAATTCTCCTTCCCGACAAGAGACTCCTGTTTTACCACATGGTTTCATCAGGGGATGTAACATGTACTTTACATCGGATTACTTCACACCGAACCGCCACCGATATCTCAAGGGGTCACTTATTTCAAATATTCACATCTGAGTAGAAACTTTCACCAACTACCGCCGATTTATTATCAACGTTTAATCTGGGACATTTTACAACACAACAACCAAAATGTTTCTCAACCTTAAATCAGCAATTCTACGGCAAGGAAAAACTTTCACAAACTTTTTTTCTTCACAATTTCTTTCCAAAATTACCAGTTCCCATCGATTATGGTTTAGAATGGCAGCCGCAGCTTTTTTGATCCATTCTAAACCATATAAATGGGGTAATTTTGGAAAGAAATTGTTAAAGTTTGAAGGTTTTTCCTTGCCGTGGAATTGCTGATTTAAGGTTGAGAAACATTTTGGTTGTTTTATGAAATATCCCAGGTTAAATGTTGATGATCTCTGAAGCAGGACCACCACCACTCTTCTCTTCTAGGGATCTATTGAACAAGTCACGCAGTGGACCCGCCAGCACATCTTTGATCTCCCTCAGTATCCTGGGATGAACCTCATCAGGCCCCATGGCTTTGTCCACTTTCAGTTTTCCTAGATCTTCCCATACATTCTCTTCTATAAATGGTGTTACATCTACTCCACTCCCCTCCAGTTTCTTAGCTAGCGACCGTCCTCCTCCAGGGTCCTCTTTAGTGAACACCGAACTGAAGTATTCATTTAATATTTCTGCCATTTCTTTGTCTCTCTTCGCATATTGATTCTTTTCACCTTTCAATTTCATTATACCACTTTGAACTGTTCTCCTTTCTCTGATGTATCTGAAAAATGTTTTGTCACCTCGCTTTACCTTTTTGGCAATCCTTTCTTCCGCTTAACTTTTTGCTGTCTTGATTACTTTTCCCAGTACGTACCAGGATCAGTCCAGACAGCTGGGTTATGCCTCCCCTCCAGCAGATGGAGTCAGAGAGAAAACTGAAAGCACCCCCTAGATATACTGGTGTGCCTCCTGCGGTCCTTCAGTATATTCTCTGACTCCAGCAGATTGAGAGGCATAACCTGCGGTTCTGGTCTGGTCAGTTTCTCGGTACTGGGAAATATTAAAAAAAAAAAAAGGGAGACAAGGGACAAGATCAATTGGTTCGTCTTTTCTGTCCTCTGTCTGCCTGTTTGTCTCTGTTAGTTTGTCTTGCGCTGCGAGTTTGTAACTCAGTGTGGGGCAGGCTCGGAGGGTTAATACCCTCCTTTTATTCCCGGGATAGAGTGTCCGAGTGGCTGGGGGAGAGCTTACCGGTGGGCCGGTCACCCTCCCCCCCCCCCCCCCCCCAATACCAGGGATTTGACCCTGAAGGGGGTTTAAGAAAGAAAAAAAAAAGTTAAACTGAAGTTTGGTTTTTTTTGTTGAAGAGTCATTTAAGACCTGTTGGGGACAGGCAGTGAGCTCACCCTGCTTAACCCCGGCCTGCCCGTGCCTTTCGGATCCCGGAGGGGGTGGCTAGTTCACCCGGCGCGCGTTAGCGTTCAGGATTTCTCCTCACCAGTTTTTTGGCGCCTTTTTCGCCGACAGTTCAGGGCTCCCTCTCATGATGCCGCGATCCTCGGCTTGCCGGACATGTGGGGAGGCGGGGGCGCGACTCTCCCGAGAGGGTCTCTGCCCCCGATGTATTCCCGGGGGTGAGGGACCCTCGGGGGGGCCGAGCGCCGCCCGCAGCCGCTCTCCTCGCCCCTCTGCGTCGCGGCACAGCAGCGCCTCAGGCAGCCGGTCTTCGGCCCCTCCTCCATCGGGGAGGAGTGCGGCGGCCATCTTGGCCACGCGGCAGGATGATTTTTCAGTATTGGAGGAGGAAAACTCCCCTCCTCCCTCGCCGGACGCACGCAGCCCGCGCTCCCAGCCCAATTTGGGGTCTCCTCGAGGCCCCCCCTCATCGGATGCCCTGAAGAAAAGTTTAAAAAGGTCAGTGCCGTTTTCGTCGGATTTTGTGCTTTTAATGCACAAGGCGTTTTTACAGGCAGAATCCGGCTGGGAGCCGGAGGTGCCCCCTCCCCGAAGGTTCCCAAAACGACTTCCTTGCCCCGGGGGAGTCCGCCGGGGGTGGGGTCAGCCGGGGCTACGGCTCCCCGCCCGCGGGGGGGGGGGGGGGAGCTGAGGACCTGAGAGATACAGGAGCCGCTCCAGAGTCCCCGGGGGCTCCGGATTTGCTGACGACGGACGAGCAGGGGTCCGTAGAGGGGGATGACCCTCAGGTGCTCCGTTTGTTTGCTAAGGAGGAGTTAAGTTCCCTTATTCTCCACGTGCTGCAGGAGCTGGAATTAACGACGCCGCCTCAGGAGGCGGACTCGTCCACGGGGGATATCGCGATGGCAGGGCTTCGGGCCCCCCCTCAGACTTTTCCTTTCCACCACAAGGTCTTGCAGATTGTCTCGAAGGAATGGGAACTGCCAGAGGCTTCCCTGCGTGTGAATCGAGCCATGGAAAAGTTATATCCCTTACCTAAGGATTCATTGGAGCTGTTGAAGACACCCGCGGTAGATTCGGCTGTCACGGCTGTGGTCAAGCATACGACTATCCCCGTGACGGGGGGTATAGCGTTGAAGGACCTCCAAGACCGCAAGCTTGAGGTCTTATTAAAGCGCATTTTTGATGTGGCGGCACTGGGGGTCTGAGCGGCGGCTTGCAGCAGCCTTGTGCAGAGGGCCAACCTCCGCTGGGTTCAGCAGCTGCTGACCATGCAGGAGCTCCCTCCGGGCGAGGCTGAGCAGGCAAATTGTGTTGAAGCGGCGGTCGCTTATACGGCGGATGCCTTGTATGACTTGTTGCGCACATCGGCTCGCATTATGTCCTCGGCGGTCTCAGCCAGGAGGTTGCTGTGGCTCCGTCGTTGGTCGGCGGATGCCACCTCCAAGGCGAGGTTAGGTTCCTTCCCCTTTAAGGCACTGGGGGTCCGAGCGGCGGCTTGCAGCAGCCTTGTGCAGAGGGCCAACCTCCGCTGGGTTCAGCAGCTGCTGACCATGCAGGAGCTCCCTCCGGGTGAGGCTGAGCAGGCAAATTGTGTTGAAGCGGCGGTCGCTTATACAGCGGATGCCTTGTATGACTTGTTGCGCACATCGGCTCGCATTATGTCCTCGGCGGTCTCAGCCAGGAGGTTGCTGTGGCTCCGTCGTTGGTCGGCGGATGCCACCTCCAAGGCGAGGTTAGGTTCCTTCCCCTTTAAGGGCAAGTTGCTGTTTGGCGAGGAGCTGGATCAGCTCATTAAGGACCTGGGTGACAACAAAGTTTACAAGCTGCCGGAGGATAAGCCTCGGCAACCTCGGTCGTTTGGTAACGCCAGGGCTCGCTTTCGGGGGCAAAGGCGTTTCCATGGGGGAAGAGGGGGTTCCTTTTCCCAGCGGCAGCAGGCGACAAGATCCCAGGCCTGGGCTTCTTCTTCCTTTCGCGGCAGGAGGCCTCTACGCGGAGGCTCTTCCCAAGGTTTTTCTGCCATCAAGCCCGCACAATGAAGGTGCGCGGGCCCACTCCTCCGTTCCCGTTATCGGAGGTCGGCTGTCCCGGTTGTGGGAGGAGTGGGTCAAAATTACTTCGGATCAATGGGTCCTCGACGTGGTTCGGTACGGCTACGAGTTGGATTTTGTACGTCCCCCCCCGGGATCTCTTTATGATATCGCCGTGCGGCCCGGTAGAAAAACAAGTAGCTATAGCCCAAACGGTCGCTCATCTACAGGCTCTGGGGGCGGTGGTTCCGGTTCCGCGGGACCAGCTCCGGACGGGTCGGTATTCCATATACTTCCTGGTTCCCAAGAAGGAGGGCACCTTCCGACCCATTCTGGATCTCAAAGGAGTAAACAAGGTGTTGCGTGTGCCCCGCTTCCGAATGGAGACCCTCCGGTCTGTTATTGCGGCCGTCCACAAGGGAGAATTTTTGGCTTCTTTGGACCTGACAGAGGCCTATCTACACATCGGAATAAGAGAACGGCATCAAAGGTACTTGAGGTTCATGGTGATGGGGGACCACTACCAGTTTTGCGCCCTCCCCTTCGGGTTGGCCACCGCGCCGAGGGTGTTCACCAAAGTTCTTGTGGTGGTAGCGGCTTCCCTCCGCCGGCAAGGCGTCCTTGTGCATCCTTATCTCGACGATTGGCTCATTCGAGCAAAGTCGCATGCGGCCTGCACCCGGGCAGTCTCCTTAGTGGTTCACCAGCTGCAGGAGTTGGGTTGGGTAGTCAACTTCGCGAAGAGCAGACTCGAACCGACCCAACAGCTGGAGTTCCTGGGAGCTCGGTTCGACACCTTGGTGGGCAAGGTTTTTCTTCCGCAGCAACGCATGCTCAATCTCATGACTCAGGTACGGCGCCTGTTGGAGCTCGAGATTCCCACGGTCTGGGATTATTTACAAGTCATTGGTCATATGGTGTCTACTATGGAAATGGTACAATGGGCTTTTGCGCATATGCGTCCGTTACAAAGAGCACTTCTGTCTCGGTGGGATCCCCGCTCGGAGGAGTACGGGATAGAATTGCCTTTGCTGGAGCCGGCTTGCTCCAGTCTCTCTTGGTGGTTGACTCCAGACAATCTCCTACAGGGGGTGGACCTCGAACCCCCGTCTTGGTTGGTGGTGACAACGGATGCCAGCCTGTCGGGCTGGGGAGCGGTCTGCCAGTCCCGTGCAGTCCAGGGCACCTGGTCAGCACTCCAAGCGACTTGGTCCATCAACCGATTGGAGACCAGAGCGGTCCGCCTGGCCTTGCGTTGCCTCCTTCCACTAGTACGCGGACGAGCAGTAAGAGTTCTGTCAGACAATGCGACCACAGTGGCGTACTTAAATCGACAAGGAGGCACGAAAAGCCGAGCAGTAGCGACAGAGGCGGCGCTGTTGATGTCCTGGGCGGAAAGGCACATAGAGCGTCTCGCGGCCACCCACATTGCCGGCGTGGACAACGTTCAGGCGGATTACCTCAGCCGGCAGCACCTAGATCCAGGAGAATGGGAGATCTCGTTGGAGGCGATGGCTCTCATCACGCGGCGTTGGGGGACTCCGCGCTTGGACCTCATGGCGACCCGTCGAAATGCAAAGGCGGTGCGCTTCTTCAGTCGGAGGAGAGAGCACGCGTCAGAAGGGGTGGACGCGCTGGTCCTTCCGTGGCCTCGTCACATTCTTCTTTATGTGTTTCCTCCGTGGCCTCTGGTAGGGAAAGTGCTAAGACACATAGAGTCCCATCACGGTCCGGTGATTCTCGTGGCTCCGGAATGGCCGCGGCGTCCGTGGTTCGCGGATCTGGTCAACTTGGCAGTCGACGGACCACTGCGTCTTGGGCATCTTCCCAGTCTTCTTCGTCAGGGTCCAGTATTTTTCGATCTGGCGGATCATTTTTGTCTGGCGGCTTGGCTTATGAAAGGAAGCAGTTGAAGAAGAGAGGTTATTCGGATGCGGTGGTGTCTACTCTCCTTCGGGCGCATCGGTCTTCCACTACGCTCGCCTACACGAGGGTTTGGAAGGTTTTCCATGATTGGTGTGACACGGCGGGTGTCTCGGCCAGACGTTCGTCCGTGGCGGATATCCTTATGTTTTTACAGGATGGCCTGAAGAAGGGGTTGGCGTATAATTCGCTGCGAGTTCAGGTGGCGGCTTTGGGCTGCTTGAGGGGTAAGGTCGAAGGCTCTTCCCTTGCGAGTCATCCAGATGTGGCACGTTTTTTGCGAGGGGTTAGAAACTTGCGTCCTCCCGTCAGGCTTCCCTGTCCGTCTTGGAACTTGAACTTGGTACTCCGTGGTTTGTGTGCGGCTCCGTTTGAACCTATCAAGGCGGCTTCCTTAAAGGATCTGACTCTCAAGACGATTTTTCTTGTGGCCATTTCTTCGGCTCGCCGGGTTTCGGAGCTTCAGGCTCTCTCTTGTAGGGAACCATTTTTGCACATCTCGGCGTCGGGAGTTTCTCTACGAACTGTTCCTTCCTTCTTGCCTAAGGTGGTCTCCACGTTTCATGTCAACCAGACGGTGGAATTGCCTTCCTTTTCGGACGAGGACCTCCAGTCTTCTCAAGGTAGGGATTTGAGACGTCTCGATGTTCGACGGATTCTTTTGCGCTATTTGGAGGTTACCAATGATTTTCGAAAGTCTGATCACCTTTTCGTGTTGTGGAACGGTCCCAGGAAGGGGCTTCCAGCTTCCAAGGCTACGATTGCACGCTGGTTAAAGGGTGCTATTGCGTCTACGTATGTTGCCTGTGGTAAGCCGGTTCCCACTGGACTAAAGGCTCATTCTCTGCGTTCTCAGGCAACTTCGTGGGCGGAGAATCACTTGGTCTCTTGTCAAGAGATTTGCAGGGCGGCCACGTGGAAATCCTGGCATACTTTTTCCAGGCATTATCGACTTGATGTCCGTGGCCCTCTTACAGAGTCCTTTGGGAGCAGTGTGATTCGAGCGGGACTCTCAGGGTCCCACCCCAGTTAAGGCGGCTCGGGTACATCCCAGCTGTCTGGACTGATCTTGGTACGTACTGGGAAAGGAAAATTAGGTTCTTACCTTTGCTAATTTTCGTTCCAGTAGTACCATGGATCAGTGCTTCTGGGAGTCCGCTCGTATTCTATCTTTTCCATTGCAGTTTTTTCATGTGCCGGTCGCCACAGTGTCATGGAGCCGGTTGCCATTTTATAGTGTTCTTATTGTACACTTGTGGTGTCCTGTTTGTTGTTTCTGGTTTTTACCTGTTTTCAAGGATGTTGCCACTTGATCTGGTCACTGTTTAAAAAAAAAAAAAAAAATTTGGGGGGGGACTTTGTGTGTAGTGCTTAAGTCATTCCTTCTGCTCTGATATCACATATACTGAAGGACCGCAGGAGGCACACCAGTATATCTAGGGGGTGCTTTCAGTTTTCTCTCTGACTCCATCTGCTGGAGGGGAGGCATAACCCAGCTGTCTGGACTGATCCATGGTACTACTGGAACGAAAATTAGCAAAGGTAAGAACCTAATTTTCCTTTTGTCTCTCTCAGTTCCACCAGATATTCTTCCTTGTGCTCTTCCCTTTGGGATCCTTTATATTTCTTGAACGCTGTTCTTTTAGCTTTTATTTTGTCAGCCACCTCCTTTGAGATCTTGCTTTTCTTTACTTTTTTAACATATAGATTAGTTGCCTTGGTAATTGCTCCTTTTAGTTTGGTCCATTGTTGTTCCACATCTCTCTTGTTCTCCCAGCCTCCTAGTTCTTCCTCCAGGTACTTCCCCATTTCATCAAAGTCTGTGTTTTTGAACTGCAAAACTCAGGTCTTCGTGCTTTTTCTCCGTATCCTATTTGTGATATGAAACCATGCCGTTTGATCACCTGTGCTGAGGTGGGCACCCACCTGGACATTAGAGACATTATCTCCATTAGTGAGCACTAAATCGAGTATAGCTCCCTCCCTCATGGGTTCCATTACCATTTGTTTGAACATAGCCTCTTGCAGGGCATCCGCTATCTCTCTACTACTGCTAGATTCTGTAGAAGGGATTCTCCAGTCTACATCCGGCAGATTAAAATCTCCAACAATCACCACGTCTCCCTTCTTTCCCATCTTTTGGATGTCTTCAACCAGATCTCTGTCAACAGTTAACACTTGGCCAGGGCTGTTCACTGGACACTGTATCTGCTATTGATTTTGAACAGACCCTCCCCCAGATTTGGCTAGCTAATTTAAGCTTTTTCCTTAGCTCTCCCCAAGAATTTGTACCACTGGCTGTTTCCTTCAAGTCCAAAGCAGACTGAGGACTTGATTGCCCCCTGCAATGCACTGAGTCAGCTGCCCAAAGCTGTTTAGCCAACCCCTTTTTGTATATTTTTTTTGCTTAAACAAACAGCAATTTAATGCAGCAATATCAATATCTAGAAAAAAATACAGATAAGGCTAGCACTACACAAAAAACAGAAAAAATAACAAGCCCTCTAAAATAAGGATAAATTAAACTTATTCCTTAGCTTGACTCCTTCAAGTTCAAAGCAGCAACTAGTTTGTAATCTACTCCACCACCTTGGCACCCACTCCCACGCTTGTCATTTTATTCATGAGCCTCCTATGTGGGACCATATCAAAACCTTTGCTAAAATGCAAGTAAATCACATCAAGTGCTCTTCCTTAATCAAGTTCTCTACTCATCTAATCAAATCAAATTTGTCTGATAGGAACTTCCCCTGTGAATCCATGCTGCCTTGGGTCCAGCAACCTACTGGGCTGTAGATAGTTCATTTTCCTTTCCTTCAGCAGTCTCTCCATTAATTTTCTGACCACTGAGGTGAGACTAACTGATCTATAGTTCCCAGCCTCCTCTCTGCTACCGCTCTTCTGCAGTCTTGCGACACCACTCCTGTTTCTAGGGATCTGTTGAACAGGTTCTTTAATGGACCTGCTAGCACATCTCTGTACTTCCTTTAGTATCCTGGGATGTACCTCATTCATCCCCATGGATTTGTCCACTTTGTTTTTCTAGCTCTTCCCAATCATTCTCTTCTGTAAATGGGATTGTCTACCCTACTCCCATTCATGATCTTGTCAACCAACAGGATCTTCTTTAGTGAACACCGAACTGAAATTTTTTGTTTAATATTTCTACTATTTCTTCATCTTTCTCCATAGTTTTCATTCCCTGTATGTACCTGGATCAATCCAGACTGCTGGCTTTTGCCTCCCTTCCAGCAGATGGAGACAGAGAAAAACTTTGAGAGCGCCCTCTCTTAACCTGGTGAGCCACCTGCTACTCAGTATTTCTCTGTCTCCAGCAGATGGAGGTGGTACAAAACCTGCGGTTCTGATCCAAGCCAAAAAAAAAAAAAGTCTTTTCATCTCATCTTGGGAGTCTCCCAGGGGGTTGTGAGGTCCTGGTGGGATCATCCCCCCCCCCCCCCCCCCCGGTCATAAGCATTTGGACGAGCAGGGGTTGGGAAGCCTAATCTGTCCCTGAGTCTGCCGGTGGGGGTGATAGCTGGTGGTCCAGCTCCCTCCCTCCTACGCTCCTCTTCCTCAGCCTCTTCAGGAAAGTATATTTAATTTTTTTGGTCTCTGTCCAAAATTAAAAAAAAAAAAAAATTTAGAAATTTGTGTGGGGAGAATTTTCGGCTCTCCCTCAGCAGCAGGCAGTGCAAGAGCTATTTTGAGCCCGGGAGCTCGGGGATCTCTGTTATTTTTTTATCTCTCTCCAGTGCCGGCCAGCAGCTGCCCCCCAGCGTTTTGTTTTTTTTTCTTCCAGTCATGCCACACACAAGCCGGTGCTCCTGCTGCGGTGATCGGCTCTCCAGCCAAGCAACGTTGGGGGTTTATAGCCGGTGCCTCCCTGGTGGGGAGGGAAGTTCTGGCAGGACTGCGGCGGCAGATCTACAGCAGCGCAGTGCCGGGAGGCTGCTTGCTGCATCGGAGCCACAGATTGATCCGTTCCTGCGTAGCATGGGAGCGGTGGACATTTTGGGCGCTTTTTGCGCTGCGGAGGGAAGAGTGTTGGGAAGAGGGGGATCTCCCTTCGGCCCTCTCCCCGGCCGATTCCAGCCCTGTGGTGGTCTGAGGAGCCGTGGGGGACTCCCTGATGTGGATCCTGACCATTTAGAGGGTACTTCTGCTGTTTTCTCCACAGTTTATACTATTGAAAAAAGGGGGCCCTGTCCTCTGCAGGGGCCTGTTGGTTCGCCGAACAAGGTGCCTAGAAGGGAGGAAACGCCGGTGGCAATGAGGATTTGTCGGGTACAGACCCCGGTGGTCCACCCGGGAGACCTCTTCCGACAATTCGGACCAGGGTGAGGGGCCAGTGGTCCCCACTTCTCCCCCGGATGTTCTGGACATTGGTGTCGCGTCGGACCAGATTCCTCCAGTGGAGGGGTGTTGCAACCGTCCCTTCTCGACGATTTCTCTCCGCCTACCTTTCTTTCTTTGCTCCTCCTCTTGCTGTGGATGGACGTCTGGCTGCCGCGGTATCTGCCTGCCATCCTCTCCGGCATCCCCAGACCGGCTTGGGCGCTGCCTCCCGCCATGCTCCGATGGCGTGAACCTCAGGGGCGTCCCCCTGTGACGACGTCACGCTGCCCGGATATTTAAAGCCTACAATGTTTGCTAGCCTTTAAGTTAGCAAGGGTGATTCTTATGGATGGGATTCGCTCTCTGTACCCAGCTACTCTGCCTCCAATCTTCCATTGGACTCTTAACGCTAACGGGGTATCCGCTCCTCGGGGGCCTCACTTGCTTTTCAGGTCACTATCAGGAAACCGGTACTTCTCCTTGAGGGCCCATGTTCCCTGACTCGCTGCCTGCTCCTACCTTCTCTTCTGCCTGGAAGGATTTTCTATCTTCAACACCAGTGAGTACTACCATATTCACCTTAGATCTGTTCCCTGGAACCAGGTACTCGCTCCTCGAGGGCCTGCCTCCATTCCAGCCCTAGTGCCATCTCCTACATGAAACCTCTGTGTGTGTACATTACCTTCAAGCCTCTCAGTGGGGTTCTCCATACTGGGGCTTTGTGCATATTCCACTGTACTCATTATTCTCAGTTCTTTCCACTACAGTACTGCTATCAGAGGAGTCGCTGTTCCAGCGCCTGAGGGATACTAGCCCAGCCGGGCTACTTCTACTGCTCACTACTGCCACCTCTGGTGGCTTCATCACATTGTCTAATAAAAGATCAATCTCTGTGTTTGTGTGTCCTAAGCTGAGCCTGACCTGTGGCCCTTCACGAGACTTCCCCCCGAGGGCGTGGTCAGCTGCCACAGTGTCCAAGGGTCCACCCAAACCTCACTAATTATAGGAAGGGGGATGACCCTAAAGTGGTCCGCTTATTTCAGAGAGACGAACTGGCGCCTTTGATTCCCCATGTCCTTGCGGAGCCGGGCATCGCAGTCCCTCCCTCTGAACCAAGTCCAGACATGGTGGATCCTGTCCTCCATGCTTGAACTTTCCCCCTGCACGCTATGCTGAGGCAGATGATACTTCCAGGAGTGGGATTCCCTGGAAACAGACCTCAAGGTTAGCAGGGTTATGGTCAAGTTGTATTCGTTGCCTGAGGATGTGTTGGAGCTGCTGCGGATTCCTAAGGTGGATGCGTCAGTCTCCGCAGTTACTAAGCGGATGACCATTCCTGTAGCAGGGGCAGCGGCTTTGAAGGATTTGCAGGATTGCAAATTGGAAGGTTACCTCGAGGATTTTTGAAGTGTCTGCCCTGGGCATTCGTACTATGGTCTGCAGCAGTTACATGCTCCGGGCGAGCCTGCGCTGGGTACAGCAGTTGCAGAGTGCCAAAGATCCAGCACCTTCTGAGGCGAAGCAAGCCTAATGTATGGAGGCCGTGGTGGCGTATGGGTCGGATGCAGTTTATGACCTAATTTGCACTTCGTCACAAACTATGGTGTCGGTAGTGTCAGCCTGGAAGCTTCTGTGGCTGCGGAATTGGTCTGCAGATGTATCTTCTAAAGCCCAGTTGGGGGCTTTTCCTTTTAAGGGAGGCTCCTGTTTGGAGAAGACCTGGAGCAGCTGATCAAGAATTTGGGCGAAAATAAGGTCCACAGACTGCTGGAGGACAGGTCGAAAGACCAGAAAGCCATTTTCTTCACCCGCTTTCAGATTCGGGGGCAGAGGCGTTTTCGTCAGAGCAGGACTCAGAACAGAGGCAGCAGACAAGCCTCGGCGAAGTTCCACCAGTCTTGATCCCCAGCCTACCGTGGATGTCACATGCCCCGGGATGGAGCCAGACAGGGCACCACAGGGGTCAAGTCCTCTCAATGAATAGAGGCCAGCCCACTCTGCGGATCTTGTGATAGTGGGTGTCTGTCTCTCTTTCTCCAGGAGTGAGTCCATATCATGTCAGACCGATGGGTCCTCAGTGTGATAGAACATGGCTATGCATTAGAATTTTCTCGTCTGCTCCGAAGTCTTTTTTTCTGGTGTCCCCTTGCGGTTCCCCAGCAAAAGAGTTGATTGTTCGTCAAACCCTCGGTCATCTCCAGAGTCTGGGGGCTATCATACCGGTTCCTCAAGTGGAGTGGGGGGAAGGGATGTTATTCCATCTTTTCGGCCCATCCTGGATTTGAAGAAGGTCAATGTAGCCCTCAAGGTGTCTCGTTTCCGCATGGAGAAGCTCCGGTCAGTTATTGTAGCTGTGCAAAAGGGCGAATACCTGGTGTCCTTAGACTTGACAGAAGCCTATCTACACATAGGCATTTGATGGGACCATCAGAAGTTCCTCAGATTTATGCTCCTCGGATAGCATTTCCAGTTTTGTGCCCTGCCATTTGGCCTTGCCAAAGCTCCACGGACTTTCACCAAAGAAGTGGTGGTGGCGGCGTCCTTAAGGAAGGAAGGAGTGCTGGTGCATCCCTATCTGGACAACTGGCTCATTCGAGCGAAATCGGCAGCCCTATGCTCGCAAGCTATGGAGATGGCGTTAAGCTGCCTGCGCTACCTGGGTTAGATGGTCAACCTCACCAAGAGACATCTTGTCCCTTCCCAGGTCCTGGAGTTTTTGGGAGCCCATTTTGACACTCAAGTGGGCAAGGCCTCCCTTTCCGGGGACACAATCATCAAATTGCATGGTCAAGTGCAGTCCCTGCTATGAGCCTCCATGCCCAGAGTTGGGATTACTTGCATGTCCTTGGTTCCATGGCATCGACCTTGGAGTTGGTTCCGTGGCCTTTGCGCATATGAGGCCTCTGCAAGCGGCTTTATTGTCCTGTTGGAACCCAATGTTGGAGGAGTTCTATCTCCTGTTGCCACTTACAGACGTTGCCAGGTCCAGTCTTTCGTGGTGGCTGGTTCAGCAGCATTTGGATTGTGGCGTGGATCTGGAAATACCCCGGTGGATGGTGGTGACGACTGATGCCAGCCTCTTTGGCTCGGGAGCAGTGTGTCAGGATCGAGCGGTGGAGGGCCAGTGGTCTCCGGAGGAGGCGTCCTGGTTGATCAGTCGCCTCAAGACATGGGCCTTTTGCTTGGCTCTGGAGAGTTTCCTCCCCCCTTCTGTGCTCCCAGGCAGTTCGAGTTCTGTTGGATAATGCGACGACAGTGGCCTATATCAACCGGTAAGGAGGAACAAGAAGTCGCCCCGTAGCTCTTGAAGCGGATCTGTTAATGGCCTGAGCAGAGCGCCATCTAGAGATGTTGGCGGTGGCACACATTGCGGAGGCAACCAATATACAAGCGGACTTCCTCAGTCGCCACCAGCTAGACCCGGGGGAATGGGAGCTGTCAGACGCCATGCGGCTGATATCTCGCCGGTGGGGCAAGCCTCACATGGATCTCATGGCGACCCGCACAAATACCAAGGCATTGCGCTTCTTCAGTTGCAGGAGAGATCATGGCGCAGAAAGAGTCTATGCTCTGGTGGTTCCCTGGCCACACGATATGCTACTTTATGTATTCCCTCTGTGGCCACTGGTGGGAAAGGTGATAAGGAGGATTGAATTTCACCCGGGCCAAGTCATTCTCATAGCTCCAGAGTGGCCATGCCGTTCATGGTTCGCGGATCTCGTGAACCTGTGTGTGGTGGGACCCCTACGGTTGAGTCATTTCCCGAAACTTCTTCGACAAAGTCCCATATTTTTCGATTAGGCAGCTTGCTTTTGTTTTGCGGCCTGGCTTTTGAAAGGTGTAGGTTGAGGAAGAAGGGAAATCAGAATGAAGTGATCTCTACACTACTAAGAGCTCGGAAGGCTTCTACCTCCCTTGCCTATGTTCATGTTTGGAAGGTCTTTGAGTCCTGGTGTGAGCCTCTGGGGGTGGATCCTCGGAAAGCCTCTGTTCCCTTGGTTCTTTCCTTCCTGCAAGACGGGCTTCAGAAAGGGTTGTCTTTTTTAATTCCGTCAAAGCCCAGATCGCTGCTTTGGGAAGCCTGTGGGGCCAGATCCATTTCTCTTCTCTCGCGGCTCATCCTGATGTTACACAGTTTTTTCGCGGAGTAAAGTATCTGCGATTACCGACCCGACTGCCATGCCCCTCCTGGAACTTGAACTTGGTTCTCCGGGCTTTGTGCGAAGCACCCTTCGAGCCTATTAAGAGGGCTATCTTGAAGGACCTCACGTTGAAGGTAGTGTTTCTGGTGGCAGTCTGTTCAGCCAGGAGGGTGTCGGAGATTCCGACCCTTTCCTGCGCATCTCAGACTCCGGAGTTTCGCTTCGAGCGGTCCCATCCTTTTTGCCAAAAGTGGTATCTGCTTTTCATCTGAATCAATCGGTGGAACTTCTGGCTTTTATGGATGTGGAGCTGAAGGATCCTCATTCTAGAGAGTTGAAGCGTCTGGATGTCAGACTGGCTTTGTTGCACTATTTGGAGGCTACCAATGGATTCCGTTTTATTGGATCATCTTTTTGTTTTATGGCATGACGCGAAGAAAGGACAAAAGGCGTCTAAAGCCACTATTGCTCATTGGTTAAAGGAAGCCATTGCATCAGCATATATCTGTCATGGTCACTCAGTTCCAGACGGGATGAAAGCTCATTCTACTCGAGCACAGGCGTCGTCCTGGGCGGAGTGCCAACTGGTCTCCCCACAGAAAATCTGCAGGGCAGCTACCTGGAAGTCTTTGCACACTTTTGCTCGACACTACCATTTCAACTTCCAGCAGGTGGATGCCAACAATTTTGGGGCTAGTGTTGTTTGAGCGGGACTCTCGCAGTCCCACCCTACTTAGAAGAAGCTTGGGTACATCCCAGCAGTCTGGACTGATACGGGTACATACAGGGAAAGGAAAATTGGTTCTTACCTGCTAATTTTCATTCCTGTAGTACCATGGATGAGTCCAGACGCCCGCCCATTGTGGGGTTGAAGGATGTAGAAGAAGAATCCGCTCGAACTGTTCTAGGTTTTCTAGTCTTTCCTGAAGAATGGTATAGGCTTGTCCTATCTGTTAAAGCTGTTCTTTGGTCTGTTATCAAAGTTCTGTGTTTTCACCCTTCTCGTTAGGGGGATAAAAGTTAATTCACGAGTGTTTTGGTCTACAAAGTTGTTTCGGCTTGGGTATGAGTAAATACTGAGGAGTAGCAGGTGGCTCACCAGGTTAAGAGAGGGCGCTCTCAAAGTTTTTCTCTGTTTCCATCTGCTGGAAGGGAGGCAAAACCCAGCAGTCTGGACTGATCTGTGGTACTACAGGAATGAAAATTAGCAGGTAAGAACCTATTTTCCTATACCATCTCAGGCCTTCCTCCTTTTGCTTATATGTCTTTAAAAAAAAAAAAAAAAAAGTTTTATAACCTTGCTTTTCCTCTTTAGCTATCCTTTCTTCCGCTTGACCTTTTGCTTGCCTGATTTCTTTCCTTGTCCCCCTCAGCTTCACTAAATATTCTTTCTTGTGTTCCTCTTTTTGTGATCCTTTTGAAGTGCCCATTGCCATAGTTGTCCTCAGGATCTCCTTGCAGGGAGGGGATCAGCAAGGGACTAAAGGCTGTACCCACTAATCACTGCCCATTCCTGGTTTCCCACGAAACTGTAGAATGCAATGGCAAGGGCTGGATTTTATAGCTGCAAAATCATAAGAGACCAGGGGCCCTAAGCATATCTTCCTTTTCAAATGTAGTTATCTAATTGATACCCATATTGACCACATGTTGACCTTTTTGTTCTGTTGTTTCATAGTTTGTTAAATGTTAATGTATCCCTTTTTAACATAGATTTATTTGTTTGTTTTAACAAGGTTATCGTGCATTCACTAAAGCCAAGGATGGTAGTATGTGTCTTGCTATGGAGTATGGAGGCGATAAATCACTCAATGATCTCATAGAATTTAAAAATGAAAAGGGAGAAGGTCCTTTTCCAGCTACAACAATTTGGAAAGTTGCTTTGCATATGGCAAGAGGCTTAAAGGTATTGTATTAATGAATAATTCATGTAGGTTCATCTCCTTTTTGTGTATTAGTATGTAATAAGCATAAACCAATTTTATGTAAAACTAAACATATTGGGCTATTTTCAAAGGGTTTCTCCCAAAGTTAGATTGTAGTTAATATTGGCCTGGGGGGAGGGGAAGATTCCTTCCGGAGTGCTGCACACACTTCTGCTTTCACTGCTGTGACCCCGTGCTCTCAATACTGTGGGCTTAGACCCAGCTGGCCCCCAAGGGCTTGCCTGAACATCCAGTAGGCCATTCCGTCCCTGATTTTCTTCAGCTTAAGGCAAAAAATGTTTGGGAAAATTGGGACTAGTTGTTTAATTTTGAGTAGCTTTTGTTTTTCATTGTCGAAAGAGGTGGACCTTTGTGGCTGTGGTGTGGTTGGATTCACCTAGTGAGTGAGTGAGCTAGGCTCACACCGGCAGCCGGTGGAGAAGCCTGTCGGCAGGACTGACCAGAGCTTTGCTTATACCAGCTGCCTCTCCCACAGATTAAGCCCTTGGGTTTTGGTAGGTGGCAGGAATATTTATTTATTTAAACATTTTTATATACCGACAGTCGTTGGGAACATCTTATCGGTTTACAGATAACATAATGCAGCAATAAGCTTTACACGGAACTTGGAACAAGTAACATAATTGTAGCAACAGGCTTTACATGGGTTAGCAACAGGATTTAAAATGGGACAAGGAAAAAGGGGATTAAATCTAAAAGAGATCAGAACAGGGTATAAAATCTAGAAGGGATCAAAGTCAAGGGAGGAACTATGTGTGGACAGCATAAAAATAAGTTAAAAGACAATTGAATAATGATAATTAAATGCAAAAGAAAGACCTGGATAGCTAGTTACATTCAATGGGAATCAAGGGAGAGGCTAGTGGAAGGAGGTATATACAAGGGAGGGGGGCAGAGGTTAGGGTTATTCAAGTGAATGCCTGTTTGAATAGCAAGGTCTTGAGGTTCTGTTTAAATTTCTTTGGGTACAATTCTTGACGAAGACTGGGGGGCATATTGTTCCAAAGAGCTGGACCTGCAATAGAGAGTGCACGGTCTGAGGTGGGCTTAAGTTTTGGGAGTTTGGGAGAGGGTGTGTGCAGCGTTGCTAGGTATTGGTTTCTGGTGGGTCTGTCTGGGATACGGAATTTGAGATGTTCGTTGAACCACTGCATGTTTTGGCTGTGGAGGGATTTATGGATGATGGTGAGGGACTTGTATAGTATCCTAGATGTGATAGGTAGCCAGTGCAGATGTTTGAGTACAGGGATGATATGCTCGTTTCTGTGGGCATTAGTAAGGATACTGGCAGCAGCATTTTGGAACATTTGTAGGGGTTGTATAGAATTTTTGGGAAGGCCAAGGAGGATAGCATTGCAGTAGTCAACTTTGGACTGTATGGTGGCTTGTAGAATTGTGTGAAAGTCATTGAGATGTAGCAGGGGTTTGAGGTTTTTTAACGTATGAAGTTTGAAGAAGCCGTCTTTGAGGGAAGCATTAATGAACTTTTTAAAATTATATTGATTGTCCAGTGTGACGCCGAGGCTGCGGACATGGTAGGAAAAGGTGAAGGAGGCTAGAGGTGTGATGGGCTGGGGTAGGTTAGAATTGATATTGCAGGGTGAGATGACTAGCAGTTCAGTTTAGAGGTGGATCACTAGGGCTGTCTGGAGTGAGAGTCTGATTTGAGCAAAGGTCATGGCAGGCAGCAGACAGCAGAACGGATAACAGGTCAGTGGAAAGGGCAGACAGCAAGTGTCTGAGTCCAGGCCAGAGTCAGAATCCAGATAGTCAGTCTTGAGACAAATAGGACAGACAAGACCAACAGGACAAACAAAGAAGAGAACAAGTGGGATCTGAGAACAAGAACAGGCGGGCAAGGAAACTAACAAGAAACCGAGCACGGAGGAGGCTAGGACAAACAAAGGATTTCCTTACTCCAATTGCTTTTCCTCCTCTTCACTTTCATTTTTTATGTAAACCGATGTGATATCCATACGAACATCGGTATATAAAAATGTTTAAATAAATAAGGAACATGGAACAAGGTATAAGGCTAGAAAGAGACGGGGACAGCAACACGCATTGGAACACAAGTGTACCAGGGGTCCTGTTGCTGAGGTGAGGGACTAATCCTCCAATAGGTCTTATAAGGGGAAGGCCTGGTGATGTCATCTGAGGGTGCTGCAGTTTATCTTCCTGCTGCGGCCCTTTAAGAAGGCACATGGGCGCGTGCTGGGAGAAAAGGCAGTCAGGCAGCTTGTGGGCCATGTAGCTGAAGACGTAGATGCGGCGTCCCTGCCACAGGAAGCCTTGGGCCGCGTCGGGGGGTTGCTGGCAGCATTAGGTGATTGCGACTGCTCATGGAGTCACTAATTATAACAATGGGATTCTTTTGTTATCGTTTCTCAGCCTTTTGGGTGCAATTCAAATGCTGTGTCTTCTGGCTGATATTAAAACCCTGTTCAAGAGTGGGAAGTAATGCCTCCTGACCCCATCAAGGACACACTGATGAAACAACTATTGCCTAAGCATTTATTTATTTATTTAAGGTTTTTATATACCGGCAATCATGAGCACATATCTTGCTGGTTTACATGAAACGGGAGTGCATTAAATACATCAACTAGAACTGTGGTGATCGAAGGAGCAGTTACAAATAACAAGGGTAGCAGAACTTGGATAAGAAGGAAGAGATAGGAAAGAATAAACGGTTGAACGGTATACAAATAAATTAAATGCTATGTAAAAATGGCATGATTAATTGCTGAATATTTGAAGTCCTTGGTTTGTATCTATGACGTGATATTAGATTGTGTCTGGGAAAGCTTGCTTGAATAACCAAGTCTTAAGTCCTTTCCTAAAAGTTAAGAGGCAGGGTTCCAGTCTGAGATCTGTGGGAATGCAATTCCACAGAGAAGGGCCAGCAGTGGAGGTGGCACGATCTCTTAGAGTGATGTGTTTGGTCATTTTCGCAGGGGGAACTTTGAGAGCGCCTCGGTAGACATTTCTGGTAGGTCTTGTCGAGTTGTATACTTGGAGGGGGATTTGTAGATCGAGGGAGATGCGTTGATGAATAGTTTTGAAGATGACACAAATGGCTTTGTACATGATACGGAAGTGGACGGGTAGCCAATGTAACTCTTTCAGAATGGGGGATATGTGGTCTCTCTTTCTTGCGCCTGTTAGTAATCGAGCTGCTGAATTTTGAACCATCTGTAGTGGTTTGGAGTAGGAAGAGGGCAGACCTAGCAATAGGGAATTGCAGTAGTCTAATTTTGCAAAAATGACTGCTTGGATGATCGTTCTGAAGTCTTGGGCATGGAAAAGAGGTCTTATCCTCTTCAGAACCTGGAGTTTATAGAAGCAGTCTTTGGTTGTTTTGTTGATATGTGCCTTGAAGTTTAGCCGGTTGTCTATTATCACTCCTAAGTCTCGAACTTGTGTGGTAGGTAGGTTGGTGGGAAGAGTAGTGTTGGAGATGTTGGTTTCCGGAGAAATGAGAAGGATTTCTGTCTTAGAAGAGTTTAAGATGAGGTGTAGGTTGTTTAGTAGTTTGATTTTCAGGTGGCATGATTCCCAGTAGTCAAGAGTTTCAGAATATGTATCTTTGATGGGGATGATGATTTGGATATCGTCTGCATAAAGGAAGTACTTTAGATTGAGGTTGGTGAGAAGTTGGCAGAGAGGAAGAAGATAGATATTAAATAGGGTCGGAGATAATGAAGAACCTTGAGGGACTCCTATGACAGAGTCAAATCTAGAGGATTCCTTGTTTTGGATTTTAACTTTGTAACCTCTGTTATTGAGAAACGTTTTGAACCAGGATAGGACGGTGCCGCTGATTCCTATAGACGAGAGTTGGTTTAGGAGGATGGCGTGGTTGACCGTGTCAAACGCTGCTGAGAGGTCTAACAAGATCAATAGGAATGAGTTTCCTTTGTCAAGGCCCATTAAGATATAATCTGTCAACGAGGAGAGGAGGGATTCTGTGCCTCGATTTTTTCTGAAGCCGTGTTGTGGGGTGAAGAGAAGATTGTTGTCTTCGATGAAATCTGAGAGTTGAGAGTTCACTAGTTTTTCCATGATCTTGGCGATGAATGGGAGGTTAGCTATGGGGCGGAAGTTGTTGGGTTCCTTCGGGTCAAGGTTAGGTTTCTTTAAGAGCGGTGAGATTGAGGCCATTTTGAGGTCATCAGGGCAGATTCCTTGGGCTAGAGAGCAGTTGATGATATTTGTCAAAGATGTGGCTATTGTGTCTGGAATAGATAGAAGTAATTTGGAGGGGATGTGGTCTGCAGGATGAGATGAAGGTTTCATTTTTCTCAGGATGGCTTGTATCTCAGTGGAGGCTACAGGTTCAAAGGTGTTTAAGCTGGCATTTTTGTGTGCAGGTTGTTGATATGTCTGGAGGGCTGCTGTGTCAGGAGGCAGTTGTGTTAGGAGATTGGAAATTTTATTTTGGAAAAACTGAGCGTGAAGTTTAAACAACTTACTAAAAATGATTAACTTGAAAAATCCAATTGGCCATAGTTTTAATATTTATAACTTTACATATGCAAGGACAAGAGACCTGTTTTGTGATGTCATAGACAAAGCTTCCATGTGGAACATGCTATGTTCTATGGAGAGATTGACATAGTTGAAAATTAAAAATAACACTGTGTGCATGGTGTTAATAGTGGCAACCTCTGACTAGTTAACTCAATGAATACCAGCTTCAAACAGTTATAAAAGTAAAAGGTTTATTAATGGAGGAAAGCGGAGATTCCCCTAGGAGCAGAAGTGAATACAAAGCAAACGATGTATAATTCAGAATCTGCCCAGTGCTCTAGCGTGTGTGCTCAGCATTATAAGCGTTTGGGTCCGCCGATACCAGATATCTGCATAATCCCCACCCATCACCTTTAATAGCCAATCAATAAATTTTAGCATGTGTGTGCGTGCTCTTACTATAGGCAGGAGCTTCACAATGGAAATGTTTTTCCTTTGTTAGGTTATGCAGACTCAGAGTTTCCCTCTTACTAAATATAGAATTACCTATTTCCTATTAAAAAAAAATATATGTAGAAGGATTTGGTGTGATATATAGCAAAATAAAATGTTTCAAGGTGTAGATTAAAAAATGGGGCATGGATATGTGCACAGGGTGGAACATTGTAAGTCAGTTTGTTTGCACAGTTTGGAAAAAGCATATTTTTTAGCAAAAGCTTTCATTTTCTGCAACTTCCAGAAGAGCTTTAAAATCTGGTCCAAAAATGTGCTGTAGAACGTTTTTACCCAAAAGTACTAAATTTAAGTTCTGAGCAAAAGTCTTGTCGTACCTTTTGCCCAAATGCAAAGAAACTGATTTGCAAACTGTTTGCACATTTTTGCCATATCTTTTTTACTGGTCCTTTAAATTTGGCCTATGGTTAATACAATGCAGATACTATAAGCAAAGGAAAAGAGAAAAAATCAACACTTTTTTTGACCCCCTAGCATCCAGACAGGAGTGATTTTTCTTGACAGGACAATGACTTCAAGGAAAGAGAAGTATTTTGTAGCCTCTGCCCCAGCTGCTTTTCAACGAAGGGCTCACATGGGAGTTCATGGGCAACTTGAACTCCCTGGGTCTTCCCACCCTGGGGGAGTAGAGAAGAAATATTTTCAAAGCCTTTAGGGATTTTCTTGAGGCATTCTGTAACAGTCCAGTCAAACACACAAACAACTGTAAGTAACAAAATGCTTTCTGCTGATAAACTAGATTACAGGTGAAAAGTCAGTGAGTGCATTTTTTAGTGCACATTCAATAGGGGGAAAAAAATTAAAGTTCCAAGAAATCAGTCTCATTCATCAGTAAGCTTTTTTTGTTAAGAAAACCTTCCCTGGGCACTTCCCCTGGTAATAATTGCAATTGGAGGCAACACTCTGGAATCTGGTGGATTAGAATTGTTCTCATTAGACACAGATGAGCTTTTGATGCTTTCCTCTATCACCAACTCTTAAGACAGATTTTCCCCAAACTTGGCAGGGGGGGGGGCGGCCCCTGGAAGCCCTATATCCACTGGAACCCTCAGCCAAAGATCTACTAGTGTTCCCTAAAGTGGACGCCATGGTCTGCGCGGTCACAAAGCACACTACCAGCCCAGTTGAGGGAGAAGCGGCACTCAAGGATGCCCAGGACAGATGTCTGGAATCCATCCTTAAACAGTCATTCGACATATCAGCTATGTCACTACATATTGCTTTTCCACAAAGTCTACATTGACAATCAGTTAAATCAACTATCTAACAACAATCAGTACCACCAACCAAACCCATGCAAGAAAGAAACAGCAACCAACATCAACCAGTGCCATACCACTATGAAATTATAAGAAACAACACAAAGAGACTGCCTACAAGATGAATAAATCTCAATACCTTTACTATCCTCCTTTCTTCCCCCCCCCCCCAAATCCCGTCATCCCTCCCACTGTTATTTTTGCAATGATCAGCATTGTTTAATTATCTGTATTCTGTTTGAATCTTGTAAACCGTTGTGATGGCTGCACCAAATGACGGTATATAAAACTCAACAAATAAATAAATAAATATTGCTGCCTGCTATGCTGTGGTAACTCGCACCTGCTTATCCATGACCAGGAACGCCGCCACGCCTGGCGAAGCACTAGAACCAGCGGTATCCTTCCTCATGGATGCGACCTCTGATCTGGTACGCACCTCAGCCAGGGGCGTCTCATCCGTAGTGGCAACCAGAAGGCAACTCTGGCTCCGAAGTTGGTCGGCCAACGCGACTTCCAAAACAAAACTCACGAGAATGCCCTTTAAAGGAGCCCTCCTGTTCGGAAGCGAACTGGAGAAGTTAGCCGACAAATGAGGCGAATCCCCAGTACCTCGGCTACCGGAGGACAAGAACAAAAGAAGCCAACACCCCTCTCCCCGATTACCTAGGGGCAGAGGATCACAACGCTTCAGACCCTATAAGAGTACATACCAAGCCCCTCGCCCCACAGGCAGGGGCCAGTCCTTTCGGAACAAACACAACAAGCGGGGAGCCGGCTCCGGCACAGGCCCCCAGCCACACCCCACAGTGAGAATCAGCCGACCCATCCACAGGAAGAAGCCATAGGGGCAGGCTTGCCCTATTCTACCAAAGATGGGTCGAGGTAACAGCGGACAAGTGGGTCCTAACCATCATTCGAGAGGGATACTATCTGGACTTCCACAACATCCCTCCGGGCAAGTTCGTGAAATCTCCTTGCCACGCACTCTCCAAGAGGATGGCAGTGGAAACCACACTGGCCAAATTGCTTGCCCTAAAGGCCATAACACTGGTGCCCACGCAACAACAAAATACTGGGCACTATTCCATCTATTTTATTGTTCCCAAGAAAGAGGGAAAGTTCCGGCCCATCCGGGACCTCAAATCTGTCAACTGCTACCTGAGGGTACCACACTTCCGCATGAAAACCTTGCACTCGGTCATAACGGCGATACAGCCGGGAGAATTCCTTACATCCCTAGACCTGTCAGAAACCTACCTGCACATGCCAGTCCATCACGAGCATCAGCGATTCCTACGCTTCACGATCCTGGACCACCACTACCCGTTCCGGGTGCTACCCTTCGGGCAAGCCACAGCCCTCTGCGCGTTCACCAGAATTCATGGTGGTAGTGGCAGCGACACTGAGGAAAGAAGGAATCCTCGTACATCCATATCTGGACGATTGGCTGATCAGGGCAAAATCTCCAGACGAAAGTCACCAGGCGACCACCAGAGTCTTGGGTGGGTCGTCAACACAAACACCTGTCTGCAGCCCTCCCAATCTCTAGAATACCTAGGAGTATATGGAGAATATTCGAAGCTTACAGAAGGGGTTGTGCCTCAACTTCATCAACGTTCAGGTGGCCGCGTTGGCATGCTTCGGCACCAGAGTGGAAGGCATTAGCCTAACATCTCATCCGGACATCTCCCGCTTCCTGAGAGGGGTCAAGCAGATCCGTCCACCCTTAAAGTGGCCGGTACCCCTATGGAACCTCAATCTAGTACTAGACTTCCTAGCAGGAGCCTCCTTCACACCTATCCGCGGTCTGTCTCTACGACTACTAACCTTGAAGTCTGCATTTCTAGTGGCAATATGTTCGGCCCGTCACATCTCCAAACTTCAAGCACTATCCTGTCTGGAACCCTTTCTCAGGTTCACTCCGGGATCCATACAGCTCCCCACTGTCCCCTCTTTCCTTCCAAAGGTGGTTTCTCACTTCCATCTAAACCAAACCATCTCTCTGCCATCTCCAGACGAGCACAAGGGCTTGGAAGAATCTCGCCATCTTCGCCAACTTAATATCGGCAGACTCCTAGTCCGATACCTGGAAAAGATGGAACCCGTACGAAAGACAGACCACCTATTCGTCCTTCACAGCAGGAAGAAACAAGGAGAAGCGGCCTCACGGGTAACCATAGCCCGCTGGATCAAAGAAGTAATCAAGGCGACCTGCGTAGAGGCAGACAAGCCTCCACTGCTATGTCAAGGCCATTCCACTAGAGCCCAGGCAGTCTCCTGGGCGGAAACAAAGATGCTGTCACCCACCGAGATCTGCTGGGCAGCGACATGGTCCTCCATTCACACCTTTGCCAGGTTCTACTGCCTGGATGTTCAAGCTCGGGAGGGCACAGCATTCACAAGGACAGTACTAAGTGGGCCACGGGCAGCCTCCCACCCGGTTCGGGAATAGCTTTTGTACATCCCATTGGTCCTGAATCCATCTGCTACACGCTAGGAAATGGAGAAATTACTGAACTGATAATTTCGTTTTCCTTAGGGTAGACAGATGGATTCAGTATCCCACCCACGGCTGCTGCTATGCACGAAAACCTCGGGTGTCAATTCCAGAGAGCAAGACAAACACGGGTAAGCCACGCTTCCCTTCAGCTAGGACACCCATAGTTACCGGGTGTCAGTGTTTCTCGGTTGAGGGCACTGGCAGTCTCCAGCTATAGTCCACGTCAACTAGTTCAAGTTGATCATGTTTCTCAAGTTATTCAAGTTAAACAAAGTTAACCAAGTTAATCAAATTATCCAGACATTCATATATCCATAATTGCTTTGCAAGGAGAATACTGAAGAGCAGAGCTTCCTGCACGGGTATATGTACTGGTGCTGACATCAGATTGAAATCTGACTCAGTCTCCAACTGCTAACAGGAGCACACTATACCCATTGGTCCTGAATCCATCTGTCTCCACTAAGGGAATTATCAGCTAAGTAATTTCTCATATATATATAACTACACCTTCTATGGTATAGTTATTGGGCGCGATGCAGGCAGCGATCGCTGCCAGACCACCCCCCGCCCCCCCCCATTAGCGTGATTTTCTAAAGTATCGCAGGCCTGCGATACTTTAGAAAATGAGGCCCTAAGTTTGCTCTAGGTTTTTATTCTGCTCTTGTGAAAGCTGCTGGCTCTAAAAGGTCCAGAAAAGAGCTTGATAAGGCTAACGAGGACGTTTTCTCTAATTCAGAGGACTTTTTTTGGAAGCTTTTCTTTTTTTTTTTTTTTTTAATTCTTAAGTTTTACAAACTATACAAGCAGTAACTTGCAATTGAAATTACAGATATGTGTAAGAAAAATAAAGTAAGAAAAACAGTTATTTTGAAATTTTACTTTTAAACATATTCTGTATTATAAACAAGTAAAAAGAAAGAAGTGTATCCAATTAGGAGCATTTTACATACATTAACTCAAGGAAAATTTGTAGAATAATTCCCCTTTATTATTTATTGCCATCCTTCTCAACCTCCATAAGTGCTCTAAGGTGTTCCAGATCAGTAAATTGATATTTTTGACCATTTAATTTTAAGGCACATTTGCAAGGATACCGAAGTGTGAATTGTCCGCCTTTTTCAAGAACATATTTTCTGAGAGCTAAAAAACTCTTCTTCCTAGTCTGAGTAGCCTTCACCAGGTCTGGGTAAATCCAAACCTTGTATCCATAGAATGTTTTTGACATATTCCTGAAGAAATATTTCAATATGTTATCCCTATCTGATACAAATGCTAATGTAACCAATATATTCCCCCTTTTCTCTATCACTAGCTCATCTTGGGATTTTTCTATAAGGGCAGTTGGATCTATTGATGACCCAGATTCAATTATCTGAACTTCCCCTTCTTTAGTTTGTTCTTTACTTTTTAAAGAAGAATTAATATAGAAAGCCCTTACTATAGTAGGCATAATCTGATCCGGCATATTTAATATTTGAGTAATATAAGATCTAAATAATTCTAATGCATTCATCTTTCCAATAATAGGGAAATTAATTACTCATAGATTTAATATGCATGAGTAATTCTCTAAGCTCTCCATTTTTCTCTGTATCTCATTCTCACTTTTTATCTGCAACACTTGTATCTTTTCAACTTTCAGTAAACGTTGTTCTACTTCCTTAATTTGTTTTTGCTGAGCCATCAATATATCCGAATTGCCCTTAGCTACTTCATTTGTTTCTTTTACTACCTCAGTTAGTTTTTTAATAGAGGAGTCCATTTTTATCAGAAAATTCCAAACAGTTTCCAAGGTGATAATTGGTGGTCTTACAATCACTTCTTGAATGATCTTTTCTGTTTTTTGAATATTATCCTGCACAGAGGAGGAAATGTCCTTCCGCTCTCTTAATTGCTCAAGATTCTCAGGTGTAGACAATCCATCATTAGGTGTTTTTTCTGTTCCTTCCATTACTATACTAATTCGTTCCCTCCTCTCTGAGTCACTCTGGTTGGTATCTGGTAAACTATGGGGCGAATCCCCTTCTTTACCAGGTGGTGTTGGTATTTCTGGCGCTCCTGGACTTAACGAGATGTCCTCAGCCAATAGGTTTCGATTTTGCTCCAAATCTATTCCTATAGCGGCCCCCTCAACAGGAGTGATCTGGGGGGAATTAAGCCACTCTGCAACAGTCCTTTGCCCGTATTCCATATTCGGTGTTCTTGAAGAAGGAGGCCTTACCTTGGCCTTTCTTTTAGTATGAGGCATCTCTACTTCAATAAATATGGAGTATAGAGCTAAGAGCTGAAATAGCAGAGAGGACCTTACAAATACAATTACACTTCTCTCATGAAGGAGTGGGAGAGTATAATATTAGAATATTTTAGCCTACCTTGGCCAGACAGCAGATCTTTTAAGAGAAGTCCATCTTCTACGGATATATCAGCAAAATTTTAAAGTTCCTAGAGGCTCCCAGGCGAATCCAGCTGAAGCTGGCCAAAGCCACGCGCCCCTTGGACGCACGGCTTAGACGGCGCGGCTGATAGGTGCGCCTTGGCAGCTGCGCGCCGTAGGAAAGCTTTTTATGCTCCCTTCCGGCTCCTCCGATGACGTGGCAACAGCTGATTGGGTTCCCTTGGCTTCGTCGGGGCAGGCTCCTGCCTACCCCTCCCGGGCAGAATTCACAAAAGTAGTCTGCCAGTTAAGGCAGATAAGGAAATTATCAGCAAGGTAAGAACAATCCTTCTGCCTCAGGGGTCCGAGCAAGCTCCCCTCTCCTCAAAGATTCCTCAGTGAGAGAGAGCTTTTTATGCTCCTCCGATGACATGGCAACAGCTGATTGGGTTCTCTCGGCTTCGTCGGGGCAGGCTCCTGCCTACCCCTCCCGGGCAGAATTCACAAACGTAGTCTGCCAGTTAAGGCAGATAAGGAAATTATCAGCAAGGTAAAAACAATCCTTCTGCCTCAGGGGTCTGAGCAAGCTCCCCTCTCCTCCGGAAGCTTTTCAAGCTTCAGTGGATGCTGTTAGCGGAAAGAGATAAAAGGGAGAAATCCCCCCGCCCCCACACCTCACCGAAGGGGAGGATGATCCATGGCCTATCATTTTTTATGGCAAGGAGCTTTCCTCTTTGATCAGATAGGTGTTCCCAGCATTTAGATGGTGTAGAGGCCAAAGAAAGTTTTGGGATCTTGGAGTAGATCTGCCAGTTCTTTCCTTGGATGTGTATTAATGTTATATTGTGCTAAAGTCTGGAAGTCTATATCTTGTCTGTAACCATTACTCTTGTCTCTATTTGTGCTGTGTGCTATTTACTGAGAGAATCTATGGTGAAAAGATCTGGACTGAATACCTGAACCGGAAGTAAGCCTTTCCCTAACTGAATTATCTTATGTTGACCTGCAGTGCATAAGTCAATAACTGTTATGTTCTCATTTTTAATAAAACCACTATTGAAAGACAATTTTTGTGTGAATATGCTGCAGAGGACTTCAGCCTGACACAGGTCCCCATGATAGGGAGACTTCTTAGGCTTTCCCATCATTCCTTGTTAGTGATTCTTGTGGCTTTGGATTGGACAAGATGTCTTTGATATGCCAACCTCATTCATCGTCTTGAGAAAGGGATTTTCTTTCACAGGGGCTGTTTCTTCATGAAGACCCGACTCAATTTTGTCTTATGGTTTGGCCCCTTATAGGTAGTGACTATCTAGGAAAGGCTATTCTCTACAGATGATGGATACTTGCTAAAAGCAAGGGAAAACTTTTATGTCTTTGGCGTATGTCCGGGTATGGAAGGCCTTTGAACATTGGTGCTCTTGCAGGCAAATTGTTCTAAGGTTTGCTTCCATTTCTTCTGTTTAAATCTTTTTATTAACAGCAAAAATACAGTATAGCATAGTGCTTCTTATATATAGCCAAGGAGACCACATCACACCCATCCTCAGGAATCTCCATTGGCTCCCTATCAGCTTTAGAACCCTTCATAAGTGTCTCACTATCATTCACAAAACCATCCACAATCAGCATTCCCTCGAGCTAAAAATCCCGCTACAACTCCACACTTCAACACTTCAAAAAGACCAGTTAGAACTGCTTATTTTTATTGTATTTATTTAAGAACTTTTTACTATACCGACGTTCGTGTACCACATCACGCCGGTTTACAAAAAAACTTTGGCAGGCGGAAAATTACAATGAACCGGGGGGGGGGGGGGGGGAGATGGTAAGGTAGAACAGGCAAGAAAGGGCCGTTCCACCATTGTTATTCCATATATTTACTGTTGTTGTTGTTCAGTATATATATATATTTTTTTTTTAATTTATGATTTTTATTGCTGTGATACGCAAAAAACAGGTACAACATCCAGTAAATCACAACAGTCATCTGTAACATGAGACAAGGTCAAGAAAACAGCATAATGCAAAAACAACAGCAAATATTATATAAGTATCCCCTACCCCCCTCCCCCCTCCCCCCTTCATGCCAATTAGAGTCCAAGTAGTCGAGATCAGGAATGCATCGCTCCAAACTACAACAGCACTAGATCTGCACGCAGCGTAGTGGAATGGTAGGTTATAAAGAATATATAAAAATAGCAGGCTATAGGGGGTTAAACCTAATTTACTTATATATTATTTTGTTTAAAAATTGCTCAAAATCTATAAGCATCCCTAATTTTACTTTATAAATACAGAAGTAATGTAAGAAAATATTAGGTTTGAATGAAAATATTCTATGTTTGATTAATTTCTTTTCTTATATTACATTACTATCTGTAATTTTCATATGGACAAGTTATCCTTGTATATATGTTGAAATTATAAATAAAGAATTAAAAAAAAAAAAAAATAGCAGGCTATGTCTTTAGAAAGTCGTGAAAGTTAAAGATCTCCATGAAATGTATGGTTCCCAGATTTGGTTAAATTTGGAAAGACGTTGATATTTCAGCGCTGTAAGCCTATAAAGAAGGTAGACACCATCCAAGCGTTTTAAGTATATTTACTGTAACTCAACTGTTCTCTCTCCTTATAAAGGAACCCTATACGTTTCCCCCCCCCCCCCCCCCCCCCCCAAAAAAATCCATTCTTCACACCTCCACTAGGGAACATGCCTTCTCCGCAGCTGGGCCATTCCTATGGAACACCATGCCTCCAGACCTATGCCAGGAACACTGCCCACTGACCTTTAGTTTTTTGCTTTTTTTTTTTTATTTTTTTTTTTTAAAGACATGGCTGTTCAAACAAGCCTATCAATAACCATATAAGCGGTAACGTTACATTCTGTATTCTTTATTCTATATTGTATATATTGTTCTACATATTTATTTTATATATATTATTGTCATAACATATATCATTTAACTGTTCTTCTTGCCATTGTTATTCCATATATTTACTGTTATTGTTGTTGATCAATATATTTACTGTAACTCAACTGTTCCTCTCTCCTTACTGTCTTCCAACCTCCAAGTTCCTGTAACCCTCGTTCTTTGTAACTTACTACTTACCACTTCCCTCTATCAGTAGCTCTCTAGCTATGATTATTGTTAAGTTAAACTCCCATGTTTGATGTGAACTGATGTGATATGACATGTCATGAATGTCAATATGACATGATAATGATAAAATGCTGATGCCCTGGAATAGCCCCGGTAAGCCACTAAATTACTTGTGCGGTCATTTAATGTTTGTAAGACCGTCACTGCATTATAATCATTGGTCTCTTTAAAGTTGATCTCCCATATTTTTAGCATTATTTTTCGACAAAATTGTGTCAATTTTAAAGGCAGTAAAGGTTTTAACTTATCGTAGCGAGATTTGCAGCAGGGATATCGCACTGGTGTTGGCCCGACATGGCTCGTGTTTCTGTGAACCTTCTTCAGGGGCCGCGATCACCAAATCTGTAATGAAACAGAAAGCGCTTCAAGAAACCGTGGTATATAACATCATGATGTGGATTGTTTGCTGCACAAATACATACGATTCCCGGGACTGCCAACTGGGTACTGCTACGCGGCTGCAGCTATATCTGAACAGCAGGATCCGCACAAGTAATTTAGTGGCTTACCGGGGCTATTCCAGACAAAGCCCGCCACTATATATGAGGTCTCCCTAACTATAAAACCTTACTTATTTGAAGACTACAGGGCATCAGCATTTTATCATTATGATGTCATATTGAAAATTAAAGTCAAGAATACATCATACATATACAGTTCTTAGTATGAATGTCGGTATAGAAAAGAATTAAATAAATAAATATACCCCAGGCTTTACAGCTAAAACTTTTAAACATACTATTCCTCGCTCTCTCATCCCCCACCAACAAAATAGACCTCTTCCAAAACTCTCCCTTCCCACCCACCTTACTTTTCTTATGCTTGGATCTTTTACGTTAAATTTGTTTTATTATGCAAGCTAAAACAAAAATATGCATAGTACTTAGTTTTTCTCACAGGACAAGCAGGATGGTAGTCCTCACATATAGGTGACATCATCAGGATGGAGCCCAATCACGGAACACTTTGGTTGGTGCAGGGGGACCCCTGCATCCAGCAGGGGTCCCCCTTCAGTTTTCTTTTTTCCGTGCAGCAGTAGCCACGCAGGTTAAGGAGCTCTCTTGAGATTCCTGACAGGAATTTTCCTCATGGAACGTCTTTCAAAATTTTCAAAAACATTCTACCCCATAGGGGTCCCCCTATCGATATCCATACTCCGCGGTCGAAAGGTAAGGTTTTTGCCTTTGTTGTGGTCAGTTCCCATCGCGTTATCCCTTTGGGGCCTACCGGCCATCGCCCGCACCACAGCTAAATTTTTGTCGGAGTCATGACGTCAGGTTTTCGTCTGTGCCCCGACTGTACTCAAACAATGTCCATAACTGATCCGCACAGGTTCTGTGTTATGTGTTTTGGGTCTGACCACGATGTCCTAACTTGCACCAAATGTTCCCAAATGACATCGAAGGGCCATAAGGCTTGTTTAGAGAAAATGGAGTTTCTCTTTCAGTCGAAAACCCCGACTCCATCGATAGCTTCGACTTTGTCCGAGTCGGTGCCATCGACCTCTCGCCAGCACCGGGACACCGCTGCTGCCCGACCGGCATCGACGATTTCAAAGGTGTCTATTCCCTCCTTGCCTCCTCAAGAAAAGGACACAGTCATCGCAAGGCTCAGTCCGCCGATCCAGGCAAGTCCTCGGCATCGACGTCGTCAGAGCCACCGACAAAGAAGCCCCGTCCAGTAAAGGCCCCATCCTCTTCTGCGACCGGGTCACCGAGGCATTCCCCACTTTCACTGGTGCCGGGATCCGGGATTCCACCTTCACCGGTGGATCCTCCGGCTACGCCAGTGCTGCCTCCAACTCCGGTGCCGGGATTCCCCGCCCCAGGCTTCTGCGAGGAATTTGATCGGATGATCCAAGAGGCCATCAGTAAAGCGCTTCAAGGCTTCCATCCTCCACTGATGCCGGTACCGGCCCCCGAGCTGGTCATCGATCCGATTCCCGTAGCGCTTGCACTGCTACTGGGTAGACTGGATGCGAAGGTGTGAATGGAGGACCATGTCGCTGCCCAGCAGATCTCGGTGGGTGACAGCATCTTTGTTTCCGCCCAGGACACTGCCTGGGCGCTAGTGGAATGGCTTGACTTGTAGCGGTGGAGGCTTGCCTGCCTCTACTTAGGTCGCCTTGATTACTTTGATCCAGCGGGCTATGGTTACCCGTGAGGCCGCTTCTCCTTGTTTCTTCCTGCTGTGAAGGACGAATAGGTGGCCCGTCTTTCGTACGAGTTCCGATTTTTCCAGGTATCAGACTAGGAGTCTGCCGACCATTAAGGGAGTCTTACCGATGCCTCAGCCATCGATACAGATGCGTCCGCCACCGATCCATCCTTCGATGCCTGCACCAGTGCCTTCGATGCCTTCATCGGTGCCTCCAGTTCCTCCTTTGATTCCTTCAGAGCCTAGACCTGGACCTTCAGGAATTCCACCGCTCCGTCCCCCTCTGGTTCCTAGATGGGCAGGTGCTGATCCCGATGATACCTGGACTGATGATTCTTCACCAGACACCGATGACTTGCTTTCACCACCTTCTCCTACTGAAAGCAGGAAGTGTTCTCCTCCAGAGGACCTTTCCTTCATAAATTTTGTGAAGGAGATGTCAGAATTGGTTCCCTTCCAATTACAGACTGAACAAGATGACAGCTGTTGCAATTCCTGGATGCTCCCAAGGAAATAACCTCCATCCCTATTCACCAGGTTCTTCTAGATCTCCTCAAAAAGAACTGAGAACACCCTGGCTCTATTGCTCCAGTCAATAAGAAGGCTGACACCACTTATTTAGTACTGTTTGCCCCAGGTTCTCAAAAACCTCAGTTGGATCACCAATCTGTGGTTGTAGAATCGGCCCAAAAGAGGGCAAGGAGATCGAAAACCCACTCTTCTTTCCCTCCATGCAAGGAGCAGAAATTTCTAGATGCCATTGGTTGCCGTGTCTTCCAGGGCTCAATGCTCATCTCCCGAATTGCCTCTTATCAGCTCTATATGACCCAATAGAACAGGGTCTTATTTAAGCAGATACAAGAATTGACAGACTCCCTGCCTCAACAGTTCCAAGATCAGCTTCAAACCCTAGTGAACAAGGGCTTTGAGGCAGGCAAGCATGAGATAAGATCATCTTACAATATCTTTGACACTGCTACCAGGGTATCTGCAGCTGCTATTTCGGCAAGAAGATGGTCCTGGCTCAAGTCTTCGGACCTTCGCCTTGAAGTACAGGACAGATTATCCGACCTGTCCTGTATAGGAGACAATCTGTTTGGCGAGCAGATTCAACGGACAGTGGCAGAACTCAAGGACCATCATGAGACCCTGAGACAGCTCTCTCTGATGCCTTCTGAGTATTCCTCTAAACAGCCTCTCCGGAAGGATACTAAGAAGTCATTCTTCTGTCCGAAGAAATCCTACCCACCACCGTCTAGAACTCATTCTACGAGACCTTTCCAAAAAACCCAGTCTTGTCAACTACGAAAACAAAAGCCTCAAGCAGCTCCTCAGCCAGGCCCTGCTTCCGGTTTTTGACTCCTGCAAAGGGAGCAGCAGCCAGCTACCACTGCCACTGATACCAGTGGGAGGTCGATTGTGCCATTTCAACAACAGGTGGCACTCAATCACCTCAGACCAGTGGGTTCTTGTGATAATCGCTCAAGGTTATCATCTAAACTTTCTCTCCATTCCGTCGGACTCCCTACCTCTACCGACGTGGAGAACATCCGACCACTCCATCCTCCTGGAAGAGGAGGTTGCCCTCCTCCTCCAGGCCAAAGCAATAGAACCAGTACCCTACTCTCAGCACTGCCTAGGGTTCTATTCCTGGTACTTTCTAATCCCCAAAAAATCGGGAGACGTTCGTCCAATTCTGGACCTACGTGCCCTCAACAAGTACCTCCATCGAGAAAAGTTCAAAATGGTATCCTTGGGTTCTCTTTTTCCTCTTCTGCAAAGAGGAGACTGGCTCTGCTCTCTAGACCTCCAGGACGCATACACATATATTGCGATTAACTCATCTCATCGCAGATACCTGAGTTCTGGTAGGCCCCAAGCACTATCAGTACCGAGTGCACCACGAGTCTTCACAAAATGCCTCGTAGTAGTTGCAGCCTTCCTCAGGACTCAAGGTGTTCACGTCTACCCCTATCTAGACGATTGGTTGATCAGGGCTCCCAAACTGCTCTGTCGTCCCTACATCTTACCTTACACACTCTGATTTCACTAGGATTTCTCGTCATACGACAAATCCTACTTAGTCCCATCTCAAACTTTATCATTCATAGGGGCAGACTTGGACACCTTGCAAGCAAAAGCTTTTCTGCCTCGACAGCAAGCTCTCACTCTCGTCTCTCTCGCATACCAGCTACAATCGCAGCACCGCACAACTGCACGCCACTTCCTCATCCTGCTGGGACACATGGGGTCCTTAGTTCAGGTTACCCCAATGGCCCGCTTGGCCATGAGAGTCATGCAGTGGACTCTAAGGTCACAATGGACTCAATCCATTCAGCCCCTGTCGACCACTGTCCACGTCACCGACTTACTCCGTCAGTCTCTAGCTTGGTGGAAAAATCAGATCAATCTCCGCCAAGGCTTGCCCTTCCAGGCTCCAGACCCTCAAATTATTCTCACCACCGATTCTTCCAACCTCGGCTGGGGAGCCCATGTGGCCGAACTGCAGACACAAGGATCTTGGTCTCCAGAGGAAGCCAAACACCAAATCAATTTCCTGGAGCTTTGAGCAATCAGATATGCTCTCAGGGTATTTCAAGGTCGCCTGTCTAATCAGGTCATCCTGATTCAGATGGGCAACCAGGTGGCCATGTGGTAGATCAACAAACAGGAGGGATGGGATCCTACCTTCTGTGTCAGGAAGCTGCGCAGATATGGGCGGAGGCCCTCTCCCACTCAATGTACCTCAGGGCCACCTACTTGCCGGGAGTGGACAATGTGTTGGCAGACAAGCTGAGTCGCATCTTTCAGCCGCACGAGTGGTCTCTCAATCCCTCGGTGGCGGACTCGATCTTCCACCAATGGGGTTACTCTCATATAGATCTCTTTGCGTCATTTCAAAACTGCAAAGTAGAGAACCTTTGCTCTCTCACTCACAGCCAACACTCTCAGCTAAGAGATGCATTCTCCCTCTCATGGGCGACTGTCTCCTATATGCATTCCCTCCACTTCTCTCAAAGACTCTCGTGAAGTTACATCAGGACCAGGGAACCATGATTCTGATAGCAACTCACTGGCCACGCCAAATGTGGTTTCCAATACTTCAGGATCTCTCCATTCGCAGGCACATTCCCTTGGGAAAGGACCCACTTCTGATCACTCAAACGACGGGTGCCTACACCACCCCAATCTTCAAGCCTTGTCCCTGACAGCCTGGATGTTAAAAGGTTAATTCTTCAGCCACTTAACCTTTCGGAACCGGTTTCCCGTGTCCTGATTGCTTCACGGAAGCCTTCCACAAGAAAATCCTACCTTTACAAATGAAACAGGTTTAAGTCATGGTGCTCTTCTCAATCCCTTGACCCCTTTACCTGACCCACCACGAAGTTTCTAGACTATCTCTGGCACTTTTCAGAATCAGGTCTAAAAACTTCCTCCATCAGAATGCATGTCAGTGCGGTGGCCACCTTCCATAAAGGTATCGGGGCCGTTCCTATTTCGGTACAACACCTCGTAACACATTTTCTGAAAGGCTTGCTTCACCTCAAGCCTCCACTGCGTCCCCCGGCTCCCTTTTGGGACCTCAACCTGGTCTTGGGTCGGCTCATGAAACCACCATTCGAGCCTCTCCATTCCTGTGATCTTCGCTATCTCTCATATGAAAGTGATTTTCCTTTTGGCAATCACTTCTGCTCGCAGAGTTAGTGAGTTACAGGCTCTAGTTACCTATCCGCCTTACACTAAACCTCTGCAGGACTGGGCAGTACTCCGCACTCACCCTAAGTTCTTACCTAAGGTAGTATCGGCGTTTCATCTCAATCAATCCATTATACTACCTACCTTTTTTCCCAGGCCCCATTCCAATCCAGGAGAACAGGCTCTGCATACCCTTGACGGTAAACGGGCTCTAGCTTTCTGTCTAGACCATACAGCTGCCCACAGGAAAAGCACTCAATTGTTTGTCTCTTTCCATTCCATCAAATTGGGGCAGCCTGTGGGTAAGCAGACTCTCTCTCCTCCTGGTTAGCGGACTGCATATCCTTTTGCTATCAGCAAGCGGGCAGTCCACTTCAAGACCGTGTTAAGGCACACTCTGTGAGGGCCATGGCAACTTCAGTAGCACACCTATGTTCGGTGCCGCTTCCTGACATTTGCAGGGCTGCTACCTGGAGTTCTCTCCATACCTTTACAGCCCATTATTGCTTAGACAAAGCCGGAAGACAAGATTCCATCTTAGGCCAGCCTGTCTTGTGCAACCTATTTACAACTTGACATACCAACACCCTTCCGCCTGCCCATTAGAGTTCAGGATGCCCTCCGCCAAATTCAACCCCAGTTGTTGTGCCGGTTGTACGTCTTGGGTACATTTGGTGCATATCTCGGACATCCTCAGCTCGGTACTCACCCATATGTGAGGACTGCCATCTTGCTTGTCCTGTGAGAAAGCAAATGTTGCTTACCTGTAACAGGTGTTCTCACAGGACAGCAGGATGTTAGTTCTCATGAAACCCGCCCGCCACCCCGCGGTGTTGGGTTCGTTACGTTTTCTTATTTTATTTTTTGGCACTTACTATAGCTTTTAAACAAGACTGAAGGGGAACCCCTGCTGGTTGCAGGGTTAGTGCCATCCTGGGCATGCCCAGTAGGTGCCAGTCAAAGTTCTAGAAACTTTGACAAAAGTGTTCCGTAATTGGGCTCCATCCTGTGATGTCACCCATATGTGAGGACTAACATCCTGCTGTCCTGTGAGAACACCTGTTACAGGTAAGCAACATTTGCTATCTTCAGAGAACACCTGTATCTGTAGATGTTTGCTAAGTATAGGTCCATATTGCTGGGAGTGATTATACTTTCATTTTTATTTTTATAAATATTGATAACATTTTCAGTTTTTTGTAACAGGTATGTGGGAGATGGTGGAATTGTAATCATTTTTCCCCATCATCTGTTACTTTCTCATATCTCTGGTTTGATTAATCATCTCTTTTCATGTCTTATCTTTCTGTTCAAATTTTTATTAATCTTTAATGTCTGCACCTTTTTTTTCATCCATTTTGCCCTCTTTCATCTATCTGTACCTTTTACTGCTACATTTATCTCTTGTTCTCTGTCCCACCAAGTCTAACTTGTCCATCTTTCTATCACTTCCTTCTTTCCAGTGCAACTAATAGCTCCCCCATTTTTACTTCCTTATGCTTATTCCTTGCAGCCTGCTTCTTTCCTCTCTCCTTGCATTCTTTCTTCTTCATTGCATCCCTTACCCTTCTGTCTGAGCCACGATGAGCTAGCAGTTGGTGCTGTTTCTATGGTGTCCCCTATAGTCCTATAGCACTGAGTGCATGCAGATCACTCATTCAGAACCAAGTGGTACACAGGCTGTGGAAGCATGGATGGGAGGACAGAAAACAGAGAGGAAAAGGAGAGAGTAACAGAAGTAAAGAGAGAGGAGGCAACAGGTGATAAGGAAGGAAAGAACATAAGAGGGTGGGGTGAGGGTTTAAAGAAAAGAGCTCTGGAGTAGACTACGACAGAGAAGCTGTTGGGATTTGTACAGGTAGGGCTTCTCTCTTATTGTTCCTTCTCTGTATAGTTTGTTGGAGTGACCAACGGTTCAATGAAACTAGAGAGTGGACCTTTTATGTTGCAGACCCCACATTATGGAACAGCTCATCTGATCGAAATTCATAAAAGCGCTGTATTTTCAGCAGGCAGATAACTGCAGCTGACTTTGTAGTTTGGTTTTAACAGTTCATAGCATTAATTATCAAGTTTTTTTAAAAATATTAATTTTATTATAGTTTTATTTTTAAAGTTTGCATTGTTTTTATTATTGCTAAAGTTTGTATTTATAATTTAATATGTATGTTTTATATGCCGCTGAGTACACTGGATTGAACAGGCTATAAATATAGAAATAAAAAGAAGGTGGTACTTAGGGATCCCTGTTTAGAGATGATCCTGTTGATCATTGGATCACCATGATCCACTTCTCCTCTATTCTCCTTCATCCCTGCTTCCAAGAGACAGGGCTCATTAAGCGCTTCTCAGCAGCACACCACTTGTGGCTCAACTGGGGAGAGCAAGTTTGCTCTTCCTTTGAAATTATTGATGGTGTGATTTCACAACTGCTCCTATACACCATCTGCCCCTACTGTTTGGGCATCTTTCCAAATTGATTATTTATAGCCCCTGTGGAAACTCACCTAATGATTTCATGCAAATGAACTAATGCAGTTATACATGAGATACTATATATTCTCCTAGGACAAGCAGGATGCTAGTCCTTGCATGTGGAGAAACTTTGACTGACAGACTGAGGATGCTCAGCCTGCTGCTATCTGCACATCACGCGAGGTCCCCCTTCAGTCTCTTCTTTTCCGCGGTGCAATAGCCTCACTGATGTGGAGCTCCAAATCCTCGAAAGTGTTTTTTCTAAGTTTTTCTGCGTCGGGTCCTCCTTTGTTTTCGGTTCCTCCGTTCGGTAGGTACCCTTGGCTTTGCCTTCGTTATTCGCGGTCAATTGCCTACTCCCGCTTCGGAGGGCCCGTCGGTCATCAACCGCGCGTTGGCCTCTCTTTTTTTCGATTGCGTCGGGTTTTTGACGGTGTCCCCATGTCCATCACAGATCTGCATGAGGTTTGTGTGATCAGGTGACCCCCAAAAGGTGTCGTGCGAGCCTGGACAAAATGGAGAAGCTGTTCGGATCTCCAAAATCCTCCACTTCGGCTTCAGTATCTTCCATGCCTAAGGACCGCGGGGAACCATCCTCAACTCTTTCCCTGGTGGTCCCGCTCTCCAGTACCCCTAAGGATCGGGGAGAGGGAGATCAATACTCGGTGGTCTCTCCCCTCCCCACTCACCTCTGGGTCATAGTCTTCCTAAGCACCGGAGAAAGACCGGGCCGAGCACCAGAAACCCAGGAAGCATCAACACTGGTCACCGTCCCACTACGGGTCCAGTTCCGGAGCGGCATTGGCAGTTGCCGAACTGCCATCAAAGCTGCACCAGCCACCAGAGGTCCCATCCTCCGGTGCCCTCGGTAGCCCAAGGCGTTCCCCACTGGCAATGGTACTGGGCGCCGTGTCTCCTTGTGATTCCTCAGAGGATGGGCTGGCGATGCCTTGTCCCCCTCCATCAGTCCTTACTACCTGGGACTTCCAGGAGGCGTTGGACCGCAGGGTGCAATCGGCGGTGCTCAAAGCACTACAGAGCATCGAGCTGTCGGCGCCACCGGCCCCCATACCAGTGCACGAGCCTCCACCTTCTATGCTCACACCCCTGCTGGAGCGCCTGGACATCCTTCTGGGCTTACTACTGACACAACCGATGCCCGAGAGGCCACCTCCACCGGAGCGATCCCAATTCCTGGGTCCTCTAAGGTGGATGAGGCCTCTGCGCCTGGTCCCGCGGTTCTCCGGGCGCCCATGCCTGCGGTTCTCCAGATTCCCGCTGATTCCTTCCAGCATATCGCAGCCAATGCCCCCCTCGATGCCCGGGGGTCCCTCAATGCTGCCAGTGCCCTTGGGGCCCAGGCCTTCCTTCCCTCCCTCCCAGTCCCTGCCCTCAGCATCCGGACCCTAGCGAGGAGGAGGGTCCCTATGACCCATGGGGTGATAACTCCTTGGATTCGTCCTCCTAGTTCTCCGATGATCCCCTCTTGGAGCCTTCCTCTCCAGAGGAGTGGTGTCTATCTCCGCTCGAAGACCTGTCATTCGCCAGCTTTGTAAGGGCCATGGCAGAAGCCATCCCCTTCCAGCTCCTGTCAGAGGTGGATACCTGTCACAAAATGCGGGAGGTCCTCCAGTTCATTGACGCTGCAAAGGAGATTGTGGCGTTGTTGGTCCACGACATGTTTAAGGAGCTGCTCCGGATGTGGGAACACCCTGTGTCGGTTCCCCCGGTAAACAGGAAGGCTGATTCGACTTATCTGTTTCAACAGGCCATGGGCTTTGAACCCCACCAGTCTGCAGTGGTGGAGTCCACGCTTAAAAAGGCCAGACGCTCCCGTACACATGCTTCTGCCCCTTCAGGGTGTGAACACTGGAAGCTCGATGGTATAGGGAGGAAAATGTTCCAGGGTCTATGCTGGTGGCCTGCATTGCGGCCTACTAGCTATACATGACCCAATACAACTGCAGCATATGGAAGCAGGTCCAGGAGTTTGTGGAGGGCCTTCTCCAGCAAAAGCAGGAGTCTCTTGCAGCCATTGCAACGCTGGGCTTGAGGCAGGGAGATATGAGGTCAGGTCTACCTATGACGTTTTTGAGACTGCAGCCCACCTAGCCGCCAGAGGTGTTGGCGCCAGACTGCTGGCTTGGCTCCGGGCCTCCGGTCTCCAACCAGAGGTTCCAGATAGACTTGCAGACCACCCTGTACAGGCAAGAACCTATTTGGGGATAAGGTGAAAGAAGTCATGACGCAGCTGAAAGATCAGCATGATACTCTTCAGCAACTCTCCGCCAGCTCCTCTGAAGGGCCATCCGCCGCAAGGCCAGGCTCTCGCAAGCCCTTTTATCAGCCGAGGAAGTACTTCCCTCCAGCTGCCCGTGCCCGCCTGCCTTGGTCCAGCCCTAGAAGTCGTGGCCAGCAGCAGTGAGTTCCAAGGGCTCAACCAGCCCCCAAACAGACCCTCTCCGCCGGCTTTTGACTGGCGGCGAGGGGGCACGAGCCAAATGCTGGTTCCCCTGGTGGTTGGTGGTAGGCTTTTTTGCTTCGCCCGCCATTGGGAAGCGATCACTTCAGACTGCTGGGTCCTCTCCATTGTCCGCCAGGGCCACCGCCTAAACTTTAGCAGGCTCCCAGACACCGCCATTCCATGTCCATCGAGGGGTACGCCTGCCCATCAGGTTCTCCTTCTATCAGAACTTTCCACCATTCTAGTGGCGGACGCGGTAGAATTGGTTCCCCGCAAGCAGTGGGGCCATGGCTTCTATGCGAGGTACATCCTCATTCCGAAGAGGAATGGCAGCTTGCGCCCCATCCTCTACCTCAGGACGTTAAACCGATTTCTCATAAGAGAAAAATTCAAAATGGCTTCGGGCATGCTGACCCGCTCCTCTGAAGAGGAGACTGGCTCTGCTCCTTCAATTTAAAGGAGGCTTACACCCATATTACAATTGTCCCCAAAGACAGGAAGTACCTCCGCTTTCTGGTGGGGACAGCACATTTTCAGAACAAAGTGCTGCCCTTTGGACTGGCATCAGCCCCACATGTCTTCACGAAATGCTTGGCAGTGTTGGCTGCCTACCTCAGGTGTCTCTCGGTCCATGTCTTTCCATCCCTGGACAATTGGCTGATCTGGAGCGACTCCCACTTCGAGGCCCTGAGTGCACTGACCTTGACGGTTCAGACCTTACAGATATTGGGATTCGTTATCAACTTCCCTGAGTCACATCTCTATCCATCTCCACGGCTAGACTTTATTCGTGCCAGGTTGGATATGTCACAAGCAAAGGCTTTTCTTCCCAAGGATCAAGCGGTTGCCCTCTCCTCGCTGGCCACCCTCATTCGCAACAGAAAGAGGGTGCCGTCCCATCTGCTGCTCAGCCTGCTAGCCCATATGGCGGCCTCGGTCCACGTGACCCCCTTGGCTCGCCTCTGCATGAGGGATCCTCAGTGGACCTTACGGTTCCAGTGGCAGCAGTCATCTGAGAATCTGGAGGCGCCAGGGATGGTCACAGACCCTCTTCACCTCTCCCTGACCTGGTGGGAGACACTGCCCAATCTGGAAGCCAGGCTCTGTTTTCAGCCCTCGCCACAGATGCCTCACCTCAGGGGTGGGGTGCCCACATGGAGGGCCTGCATACCCAGGGCCTTTGGACTGTGGATGAGGCTCACTGCCAGATAAACTTCGTGGAGCTGCAGGCGATCCGGTATGCCTTGTGGGCCTTCCAGGACAGGCTGTCCTCCAAGGTCGTCCTCGTCAGAACGGACAACAAGGTAGTGGTACATTAACAAGCAGGGTGGTATGGGCTCCTTCCTCCTCTGCCAGGAAGTGAATACAGGTCTGAGATTGGGCCCTTTCCAGAGGGATGTATCTACAGGCCCATCTACCTGCCGGGTCACCTGAATGCGCTGGCGGACCGCCTCAGCCAGTCCTCTCAGCCACACGAATGGTCCCTGAACCCAGCGGTGGCAGCCTTCTTATTCCGGGGCTGGAGCATGAAAGACATGGACGTGTTCGCCTTTCCCCACAATCACAAGGTGAACATGTTCTTCTCCCTGTTTCCGGGGAAGGACCATCCGGCATGCGACGCATTCTCCCTTCACTGGGGACAAGGTCTCCTGTAAGCGTACCCCTCTATTCCGCTCCTATCGAGGACTTAGACAAAGCTGTAAGAGGACAGGGGGACCATGATCCTGCTCGCACCCTCCTGGCCAAGGCAGGTGTGGTTTCCTCTGCTCCAGGACCTATGCATGAGTGCACCGGTTCCGCTGAGGACGGCTTCCGACCTCTTATCGCAGGACCAGGGCTCCCTGCGCCACCCGAACCTCCAGGCCCTGGCCCTCACTATGTGGGTGTTGAGCTCATGATTCTCCATCCCTTCAGCTCTTGGATGGTGTCTCCAGGGTCTTGATTGAATCTCTGAAACCCTTCCACCCGAAAATCTTGCAGCTCGAAGTGGAAGTGTTTGTCCACCTAATGCGGCGGCCAAGGACTGGACCCTTTCTTCTGTCCGCTCCTCCACTTGCTGGATTACCTTTGGCACCTTCCGAATCTGGCCTCCAAACCAGCTCGGTCCGAGTACACCTCAGCACCCTCACAGCCTACCACCAGGGTGTTGCTGGGGCGCCCATTTCAGTCAAGCCTCTGATTGGGTGTTTCATGCGTGGCCTGGTTCAGCTGAAGCCCCTGCTTTGCCTGCCAGCAACCCCGTGGGATCTCATCGTTGTCCTGGCGAGTCTCATGCAGCATCCATTCGAGCCTCTCACTTCTGCTCACAGGGTCAGTGAGATCCAAGCCCTGGTGTCGTACGCTCCCTACACGAAATTTTTTCATGATTGTGTGGTGCTGCGCAAGGATCCAAAATTTCTGCTGAAGGTGTTGACTGCTTTCCACATCAACCAGTCAATTATTTATTTATTTATGTAAAAACTTTTCTATACTATTGCTAAGTTATATACCATCGCAAAGGTTTACAAATAGGCACATAGACTAAGGTAAGTAAATGTAGGATATCATACATTCTAACAGGTGCCAATAAAGTTTGGTTACAATTTCATAAATAAAATCATTATTTGAGTAATGTTGGTCAAGTCCAGGTATATTATTGAGTTACTATCGCTTTGAAATATTACTTCTTAAATGTAGGATTGAGTACATTCATTCTCATCTGCATTACCCTGTACTTTCATTCTCTACCCTCCACACTCTTTAGTGAAGGCTTTTTTAAAGAGCCATGTTTTTAGATTTTTCTTAAGTTTTGAGATTATTCTGTAATCTGAGTTCGGGGGGCATCGTGTTCCATAGTATGGGCCCAGCCAATGATAAAGCCCTTTCTCTCATTTGGGTTAATTTTGCTGACTTTACTGAAGGGATTGTTAGTAGTGCTTTGTTTGCTGAGCGGAGGTTTCTTTGTGGAACGTGTACTCCTTCCCATCCTTCCCATGTTCTTTCCACGGCCTCATTCCCACCCAGGTGAACGTGCTGTCCACACCCTGGACTGCAAGTGGGCGCTCGCTTTCTACTTGGATCATACAGCGAGTCATAGACAGTCTTCCCAATTCTGTGTCTTTTGACACCAATAGGCTGAGAACAGCAATGGGGAAATGGACCCTATCCAACTGGCTAGCGGATTGCATTGCCTTCTGCTACGAGCAGGCAGGCCTCCAGCTGGCTGGCAGGGTGAGGGCTCACTCTGTGCGGGCTATGGCGGCATCAGTGGCCCATATGCCACTGATGTGTGTTTCGAGAATGTCGGTATATAAAAAAAAAAAAAAATCCTAAATAAATAAATATGCGCGCGGTCCCTATCGCTGAGATCTTCAGGGCCGCAACCTGTAGTTTTCTCCACACATTCATGGCTCACTGCTGACTCTACAGGGATAGTCTCCAGGACAGCGCTTTTGGCCAGTCTGCCCTCTGCAATCTATTCCAGTCCTGAACCCAACTGTTTTCATCGTGCTCTCTGTGGGGCCAGACTACCCCTGTTTTCCCACAGTGCTGCAGTTGTGTTGCGTCTATTGGCACCTTGTTTGGCTATTGTGGGTCTCTTTGGTCGAATGGGGCAGTCTGGAGCTTTGTAGTCACACACATGTGAGGACTATCATCCTGCTTACCTGTAACAGGTGTTCTCCTAGGACAGCAGGATGTTAGTCCTCAAGAATCCTGCCTGCCTCCCCATGTTGTTGGGTTCACCTTCGGTTTGTTATTTTTCTTGCTCATATTTTTGCTATATTACGAGACTGAAGGGGGACCTCGCGTGGACACGTGAATAGCAGCAGGCTGAGCATGCTCAGTCTGCCCGTCAAAGGTTTCGATACCGGGCTCCATCAGATGATGCTATCCACATGTGAGGACTAACATCCTGCTGTCCTAGTAGAACACCTGTTACAGGTAAGCAACTGCGCTTATTTTTAGAATTACATATCTTTATTCTATTAAAATTCATTGCTGCTGTTGTTCACATTGAACTGCTATTGATTGGTCAGCCCTCTTTAGCATGTAGTGAACAATCAAACCACACAGTAGCTGCTTCCTTATAGTTGCCTGATAAAAGAAATAGCTGCACTATGTAAGACACTATATATGTTAGAGAAAAAAGGGAAATAATGTATTGCAGCTATGATGTCCACTTATATGAAAAAAAGCAAGGAGAGCCTTGCATGGACAAATTTTAATCTCTTCTGAATTTAATATTAAATATTGAATATAACTAACATCAACTGAGGTTTTGCAAATCTGCTTTTAAAATAGATGTTAACTTGCATTGTATCTGTCTTTTAAGTATCTGCACAATGAAAAGAAACTGCTCCATGGTGACATCAAGTCCTCTAATGTTGTCATTAAAGGTGATTTTGAGACCATTAAAATCTGTGATGTTGGAGTATCCCTGCCACTGGATGAAAACATGATGGGTGAGTGACGTAAGATGTTTCTAGAACCCAGCTGTAGTACAGTGTAGTGGCTAGGATAAATGTTATTCATTTAATATTTAATTTCTGCTTTTTACGCAGGTGACCTCTAGGCTAATTACAATAAATTTAATAAACAGAAAATGACTGTTTTATCATATGTAAAGGAGTAGCAACCAGAATGAGAGCCAGGACATTAATCAAAATAGTTCAGGGGATGGTTTAGTGGAACAGAGATTTTAACGAAGTGGGTCAGTCTAAGGAGGGGGGCTCTGTTGCTTTAATTTTTTTCCTGAAAGTGAAATAGTTAGACTTGAGGCATAATTGGAGACTTGATCCAAATCTTTGGTGTGTAGCAGCTGAAGATCTGTAGTTTGATACATGATAGTCTAGTGCAGCGATTCTTAACTGGTGTGTTGCAAAGCACCGGCAGCTGTGTCGCAGCTCCCAGTGTCCCACTGCCCCAGTTGTGCTTCCCTTTTCCCCAGGGGCAGATTGGTCTATCAGGGGATCGATCATCCCCCGGTGGGCCGATGCAGTTGGTAGTGGAGTGTTGCTGCATACCGCTGCCGGAGGCTAGGCCAGCGGCGGCTGAAGGGCGGAGAGATGCTGCGTACCAAACATAAAGCTCTGGAATTTGTTGCCAGAGGATGTGGTTAGTGCAGTTAGTATAGCTGGGTTCAAAAAAGGTTTGGATAATTTCTTGGAGGAGAAGTCCATTAATGGCTATTAATCAATTTTACTTAGGGAATAGCCACTGCTATTAATTGCATCAGTAGCATGGGATCTTCTTGGTGTTTGGGTAATTGCCAGGTTCTTGTGGCCTGGTTTTGGCCTCTGTTGGAAACAGGATGCTGGGCTTGATGGACCCTTTGTCTGACCCAGCATGGCAATTTCTTATGTTCTGAATGAGAAGAGGCTCCACGTGAGAAAAGAAACTAGATTGAGTGTGTGTATGTGTGCGAGTGGAAGCTTTGTGTGTGGTAGTAGAATGGGTGCGTGAGTGGAAGCTTTTGTGTGTGGTAGAATGGGTGCGTGAGTAGCAGCTTTTGTGTATGTGTGTGGTAGAATGGGTGTGTGAGTGGCAGCTTTGTGTGGGTGTGGTAGAATGGGAGCAAGAACATTTGTGTGTGATTGAAAACTTGTATGTAAGTGATTGAGAGACTGGTCGGAGGCGATGTATTTTTGTGAGAGATGGGGGGACTGCTCAGGGAGGTGATGTCTTTCTGTGAGAGAGACTGTCGGGAAGATTGGTGTGTGTGTGTGAGAGACAGAGACTGGTCAGGGAGGTGACTGGTGTGTGTGAGGAAGAGAGACTGGTCAGCCAGGTGGCTGATGTGTGTGAGGAAGAGTCTGATTAGGGAGGTTAGTGGTGTGTGTGAGCCAGAGACTGTGTGCGAGTTACTGGTTGTGGGCCCTAAGGAAAAGGACCGTGAGGACAGATCTTCAGCAGCTACTGCTGTATGGTGTGTGCTATTGGCTGGCAAGGGAAAGGAGTAGGAGAGTTGCTGGAAAGGGTAAGTAAAGGTGACTTTTTAAGTTTATTTTTCTTTATTGACTGCTATTTTTAATTATTGAGTATTATGTGATGTGTTTGCTGTTTTGAAATATTCTATTGATATTTGGACAATTTTTAATTTTTATGAGTTTTTAATTGTTAGATGATCTGTTCATCAGCTGTTTTGTAACATTTATTAGTATAGTTTTACAATTATTTCTGTGTGGGGATCTATAGCAGCTTGGCTTGTTCTGTTTTCCTAATAAGAGCTGTATTAGTATTTAGGGCCTGGTTTAATATTTGTAGTGTTGCCTTTTCATAGATAGGGTTGTGTTCCATAATACAGATGTAACTTTATGCTGATTAGTTTGTGTGCATTATTGCAGATCCTGGGACTATGTTAGGTGCTATATTTCTCTTTCCATTTCTCCAGGTTTGCACTGCATGCAGAGTGACTTGTTTGGTTTTCCATTCCAGTTTGTCTCCATATTTATAATTTGTGGTCTTTCCTTACTTGGTGAAGGTCAGTTCTGTGTGTGTGACCGAGGTGAGGTATTTTACTAGCATATAGGCATTTATATCAGTCTTATTTGTTATGTTTTCTCAATAGGACATGCATTAGTGGTAAATTACTGTCTTTTCATAAGGAGGGTATTGTGCCTGCCAGTAAAGGGAGTTTGTTTTGCTTTTACTGAAATGTCAACAACCTAGTTCTGCTGAGGTGGCTCCACAACTACTTCTCTTTTGTTTTAGGATTTTTTTTCTTCTAGTCAAATTGAACATAATCTTCTCACTCTGCAGCTGCCTCAGTGGTTCTACATTGTGTGTTGGCCATTTGGCTAAAGCTTCCTGTTTTTAATTTCTTCTTTTAGATCTGTTTAATTTAAAAAATGCGAAATCACCTTAATCAAATACTAAGCAGTTTGTGCACTAATTTTCCATCGATAGGCAGGCTGAATTAGCTATTAAATATGGGTGCCATCATCCAGTGGCTCTGAATGGACTTCTCTTTCTAAGCTGTAGTGCTCTCTTGAGCATGTGCAGGAATTCTTGTGTGAGAATGGCCTCTTGAGCCGCCTCATTTTTTGTCCAAGCTAAAGCACGGATATGTACATCATCTCTCCTTTATTTTTCTCTTCGATTTGCTAATTTTTCTTTATAATATTTTCTTCTGCCGTGCCTCTCTGTTTCTGCAACCACCAAGACAGAACGTTTCAGTGCTGTATGTAAAAAAAATAAATACAAAAGTGAAGTGAAAGACTGGCACTGAAAGTGTTCCTCAACTCCCTTAAAATGTTGGGCCACAAGAAAGTCAGCAGCTGTGAGTGGTTTCAAAAGCTGCTTGTGTGGGAAAATTCTCTCTCACCATCGGAAACTAACTTTGCTACCATTGTTTGGGACTGGTCACGTCCAGAAGATTGTGCAGCCTGTGGACGGATATCCCCCAAGCTCACAAAATTCCAGAGGTCTGAGTATATATGAGCTAGGTAAATTTCAAAGGAGTAATTCCTCCCACAGTGCAGTAGTCTGCCTCCTTGGGAAAGCTCATAAATCAGAGCCACTCCAAAACTTGTCCACCTGTGGAGGCCGAAGTTATGGGGTTAAGTTCAGGTGCCCAGCAGCCATTGATGCACAAGTGGCATCATTTTCTTGAGCCAGCCCTACATGCATCAAAGAAACATAAGAATCAGGGGCCATCGATGCCAACACAGCATCCCTGTTTGGCACCGATGATGCAGCAAATGTCAAAGCAGTGATGCATTCCAGCTCTACATTGACATTTTCAAAACAAGTTCATTGCAATCAAAGCCTTCAATGCACACAAAGCCATTGATGCACTCGACACTGTCTATGTACCAGTGCCCCTAAGCCATGGTGCATCATCACATATGACGCACAGGTGCAACCTACACCGATGCATGATGCACTGAAGCAAGATGGCTTGACACATTTGACACAGGTGGACTCTTGTGTCACGTTCTCTTTTTCTGCATTGTGTCTGGTGCACCTAGTGCAGGCCACGATTCATTTGATGCATGTCTCGATCTATGAGATACCTGGATCTTCCTCGAGCATACAACCCACAAAGTCTTCATTTGCATCACCCAGATATTCTACATGTCTATCCTGGTGTACTGATGTGGACCCTTAGTCCGGAGGGTACTCACCGAGGAACGGTCCTGATGAACTCCTCTTTGGGAGGTGGAGTGGAATAGTCTAGGCGAGGGTGAACCTCAGCTTCTCAAGCTCTCCGAAGAGCGGATGGTACCTAGATGTCGAAAGGTCCCAGAGGAACGAGTACCACCACAGCTCCGAAGTAGGTGGCTAGGTGAAATCCGAGTCCAGGCACCGGTTACAGCAAGCAAAGTCGGAGTCCAGGCAGGGTCAAGGCAGGCAAACAAAGTCCGGGTCCAGGCAGGGTCAAGGCAAAGCACAGCACCTACTAACTAACCTTGTTGCAAGGCATCTGCTCATTCCCGGGGAGAGGTTTAAATCTCCCCGGGTGATGACATCATCTTCCGGGGCCGGCCGAGTCTTCCCGCCACGGCCCCTTTAAGGGGCGGGGCCTGCCACACACTCATCGATGCTGCTCGAGGAGGCGCCCGGGAAATCGCGCCATGGCCCGCGCGACTGGCTGCCTCAAGGAGAGGGTCCCGTTCGGCCACATCGCACCGGTAGGTGTCCTGGCCGGGGGCTACCACGGCCAGGAATCACAACAGTGCCCCCTCCTGGAAGGACCAGGCTTACCAGGGTGTGACAGATGAAAGTGCTGGAGTAAGGACTTATCCAAGATGTTCGCTGATGGTTCCCACGAGTTTTCTTCCGGACCAAAGCCCTCCCATGCAATCAGGTATTCCCACCATCTGTGATTACGACTGACATCAAGAATCTCACGTACTTGATAGATCGGATCTTCCTCTGATGCAACGGCCTTTGGCCGAACCGACGCAGCATGGAACGAAGAGGAGATCACTGGTTTGATCAAGGAGACATGGAAAGAATTATGAATACGGAGACTGGTAGGCAGCCGCAAGCGGTAGGTTACCAGTCCCAGGTGTTTACTAATGAAGAAAGGTCCAATGTACTTGGGAGCGAGTCTCATGGATGGAACCCGGAGGCGTATGTGGCGTGTACTGAGCCAAACTTGGTCTCCCGCATTAAATAGTGGAGAAGGCCGACTATGTTGTCCGCCATCTGCTTGGTGCTTGCGGCCGCACGTGAAAGCTTGGCATTAGTAACTTTCCAGAGTTCATGCATTTGTAGAGCGGAAAGGTGAGCTGCCGGGGAGGCAACCGAAAGGGGTAGAGGAAGGGGAGGCCGAGGCTGCTTGCCGTAGACAATTTGGAACGGTGAACTTCCAGTGGCAGAGTGCGTGTGGGAATTATGCGAGAACTCGGCCCAGAGTAAGAGTGTGGATCAGTCGTCTTGGCGATTGTTTACAAAGAGGGGGAGAAACATCTTCAATCCTCTATTGATTCGCTCAGCCTGCCCATTCCCCTGGGGGTGAAAAGCTGTGGTAAAATCCAACTGCACACCAAATTTCTTGCACAACGCACCCCAATATTTAGCGGTAAATTGTGGCCCCCTGTCTGTGATGTGGGGTGGGAGACCGTGAAGGCAGAACACATGGAGGGAGAATAGCCCTGCCAATTCAAGGGCGGATAGTAACTTGGGTAGGGGAACAAAGTGTGCCATCTTAGAAAATCGGTCGACCACAACCCAAATGACCTGATTGCCGGAAGAAGGAGGAAGATCCACTACAAAGTCAGTGGAAACATGGGTCCCAGGGTTCCTGAGGTGGTGGTAGGGGTTGGAGGAGGCCCCAAGGTCGGCCAGGTAATGGCTTCTGTTGAGCACACTTCGGACAGGAATCAACGTAGGCACGCACATCCCGACGCAAATAGGGCCACCAGTAGTAGCGGAATAATATTTCCAAGGTACCTGTCCTCCCAGGATGGCCAGCCGTAAGGGAATCGTGTGCCCATGAAAGTACCTTGGGACGAAGGCGGAGAGGAACCACTGTCTTCCCTGGTGGTGCAGTCTCTGTAGTGGCCAGAACCACCTTGGCTGGATCAATAATATAGCTGGGGGAGTCAGGTGTGTCATCTGTCTCGTGCAACCGGGAAAGAGCATCTGCACGAATGTTTTTGGTTGCGGGGCGATAACGTAATACAAAATCAAAGCAACTGAAGAATAGTGACCATCGAGCTTGGTGTGGGTTCAATCGTTGTGCTTTACTAAGGTATTCAAATTTTTATGGTCTTTGTAGACCGTAATTGTGTGTTGCGCTCCCTCCAGCCATTCCTCCATTCCTCGAAAGCCATCTTTATAACCAACAATTCCTTGTCTCCAAACCTGTAGTTTGTCTCTGCCTGGGAAAATTTGCGGGAAAAGTAGGAGAGTAATGTTCCTTGGTTGGAATGTTGGCTAAGTATTGCCCCTACAGCCATGTCCGAAGCATCCACCTCCACAATAAATGGACGCGTGGGATCTGGGTGACGGAGACAAGGTTCTTGTAGAAATGCGGTCTTGAGATCCTCAAAGGCCTGTACTGCCTCACTAGGCCAATTCCTAGGATCCGCCCCCTTCTTGGTCAAAGCCATGAGGGGTGCCACAATGTGAGAAAATCGAGGGATGAAAAGTCCTGTAAAAATTAGCAAACCCAAGAAAGTGTTGCAAGGCACGAAGTCCCACAGGTTGTGGCCACTCCCAGATGCCAGCCAACTTATCAGGGTCCATTTGAAAGCCAGTGGTGGAGATGATGAAGCCCAAAAAAAGTAATGATTGTTTTTCAAACAGGCATTTCTCCAGTTTTACAAATAACCGGTTCTCTCTCAGGCGTTGAAGAAATCTTCGGACATCTGTGCGATGAGCAACCAGACTCTTGGAATAGATTAGTATATCATCAAGATAAATGATTACTCCTTGATTCAACATGTCCCGAAATACCTCGTTCATTAAATTCTGGAATACCGCCGGAGAGTTACAAAGTCCAAACAGCATCACCAGATATTCGTAATGGCCGTCGTGTGTGTTAAACGCGGTCTTCCATTCATCTCCTGGTTTTATCCGGACCAGGTTGTATGCACCGCGCAAGTCCAGTTTAGAAAATACCTTAGCTCCATGAAGGCGGTCTAGTAATTCCGGAATCAGTGGGAGAGGATATCGATCCTTGCGAGTTATTGCATTAAGTCCTCTGTAGTCAATGCATGGTCTCAAGACCCATCTTTCTTGGGGACAAAAAAGAAACCTGCTCCCGCCGGAGACGACTAAGGTCGGATAAACCCTCGTTCAAGATTCTTTTTAATGTATTGGGACATGGCAAGGGATTCTGGCCCAAATAATGGATATACCCGCTCTCTAGGTGGACTGGTATTGGGAATCAGATCTATGGCACAGTCAAAGGTACGGTGTGCCGGGAGGATCTCTGCCTTTTCCTTGGAGAAAACGTCTGCAAAATCTGCGTATTGCGGGGGTGGTTGGAGTTTAGTAACAGCTAGTTGAATATTAGGTTGTAGTCTTTGATTCAAACAAGTAGTGAAACATTCTGATCCCCAAGCCATAATCTGAAGAGTCCTCCAGTCAATGATGGGTGTGTGTTTCTGTAGCCAGGGGAGGCCCAAGACCACAGGGTGGACCGCCTTTTCCAAAATGAAGAAGGATATCTCCTCCTTGTGGAGGATCCCCGTATGGAGTGTTATCAGGGCGGTACAGGCAGTGACTTAACCCGGAAGATTCTCCCCCTGGATCGACGAGATGTATAGGGGTGACTCGTGATGAAGTATTGTAGTTGGTGAACCAATTCCGCTAGAATGAAGTTTCCCCCTGATCCTGAATCGATGAGGGCCAAAGTTGTGAGGGATCCATGGAGGGTAATGTAGCATGACCGGGACAGTACAGTGAGGGGCGAGCTTGCTCCCTAGGGTCAGCCCCTCTAAGACGCCTAGGTTCGATAGTTTCCTGGACATTCGGGGCACTGAGCCAGAAGATGTCCCTTGTTACCACAATAAAGACAAAGTCCCATCCTTCTTCGACGCTACTTCTCTTTGGTAGTCAGATGGCTCCTACCCAACTGCATGGGCTCCTCCCTGCCCTCGGAAGATGCTTCAGAAGTGGTTGGGTGAACCATGGGGCGGGAGAAGGTAGGGGCTAACGGAACTGTGCGACGGTATGGTATAGACTCCTTGGCTCGTTGTTCTAGTCGTTGATCAATGCGGCCCACGAGGTCAATCAGTGCCTCAAGATCATCTGGAATCTCTCGTGCAGCCAACTCGTCTTTGATACGAGGAGATAGTCCTTCCAGAAAGATCCCTCTTAAGCAATAAGTCTGCCATCCCAGCTCGGATGCCAAGGTGCGGAACTCCACTGCGAAATCAGCCAAAGTGCGAGTGCCTTGACTGAGGTTGAGGAGTTCCGAGGAGGTGGTAGACAGACATCCTGGTTCGTCGAATACTTGGCGGAAGGTCCAAACAAACCGTGGCAAGTCACCCAAAATGGAGTCTCCATGTTCCCATATCGGGGTTGCCCATGCTAGAGCCTTCCCATCCAACAAGGAAATGATGAAGGAAGTCTTAACCCGATCTGTTGGAAATTGTTGTTCCTGCAAAGAGAACCGAATGAAGCAATGGTTCAGAAATCCTCGACATTGTTTAGCTTCTCCGGCGTATCGGGGTGGAGCAGGCAAGTGGGTTACAGCAATTGTGGAGCTTGGACTCGTAGGAGTAGGAATGGCAGCCTCTGCTCCTCAGACCGAATCAAGCCGGTTCACTAAATGTTCAACAGTGGCAGTCAGATTCTCTAGGCACTGTTGTTGTTGTTGTTACTGTTGCCGCTGTTGCATAAATTGTTGAGCCAGGCCTGGAATAGCCTGGAGGCCCATCAAGTCCAATGGGTCCATGGCCTTGCAGTCTGTACTGATGTGGACCCTTAGTCCGGAGGGTACTCAACGAGGAACGGTCCTGATGAACTTCTCTCCGGGAGGTGGAGTGGAATAGTCTAGGCGAGGGTGAACCTCAGCTTCTCAAGCTCTCCGAAGAGCGGACGGTACCTAGACGTCGAAAGGTCCCAGAGGAACGAGTACCACCAGGGCTCCGAAGTAGGTGGCTAGGTGAAATCAGAGTCCAGGCACCGGTTACGGTAAGCGGCAAGCAAAGTCCGGGTCCAGGCAGGGTCAAGGCAAAGCACAGCAGCCACTAACTAACCTTGTTGCAAGGCATCTGCTCGTTCCCGGGGAGAGGTTTAAATCTCCCCGGGTGATGACGTCATCTTCCAGGGCCGGCCGAGTCTTCCCGCCGCGGCCCCTTTAAGGAGCAGGGCCTGCCGCGTACTCCTCGATGCTGCTTGAGGAGGCGCCGGGGAAATCGCGCCGCGGCCCGTGCGGCTGGCTGCCTCCAGGAGAGATTCCCGTTCGGCCACATCGCACCGGTAGGGGTCCTGGCCGGGGGCTACCACGGCCAGGAATCACAACACCTGGGATCCAGAGATCTTCCAAACCAACATTTTTCAGCTCATCCAAGATCGGCCGGTGAGCCCTTACCACCTCCATTGTTTCAGTGGCCTATTTCCCTAAGATTGATAGCAGAAGGTGTCCATGTACAGATGAGGGATCTGATCTTGGTGATCATACTGTGCTCTTCCAGTAAACTGCCTGTTTCAAGAACCAATTCTGGTTTCGGAAAAAGATGATCCTTTACCTACCCCAGGCTCGAGGATTCAGCAGTCCTACCAATATATTGCGGGTAGTGAGGCATTTCTTTACCTCCCTTGCACATGTCATGGATGGAACTTTCCAGCTTCCCTTCACCATAACATAGATATGGTTCCTAAGACCAGAGTCCCTTCATAATTGGAATTCCATATATGGGGGTTTCTCATCAATGCATTTGTTTGCAGTGGAGTCCACTCATTCAGAGGTCATAAGAAATGCCATTCCTCTAAGTCCCAAACAGATGAACACCCTTCATTCTCTTCTTCCTCATTGCTGTCCTGGCCCAGTGAGCCAGAACCCCTAGGATTGGAAGTTGAATCCACTGGGATCTGTCAGATCCTCTACCTGACCTTCCAGAACATTCTTTACCTCCAGAGGATCTTTCCTACTCCAGATTTGTGGAGATGTTTGTAATAGCACTGGATCTTCAGGTCCACAAGACCCCACGAACTGAACTTCTTGGTTTACTTAAAATCCTTGCTGCATCTGCTGAACCAGCAGCCTTACTGGTGCATGAAATTCTGAAGACATTGCTTCTGAAGTTGTGGGACATGCCCATCTTGTGTCCTCCCACGACTAGAAAACTAGACCTCAAATTCCAAATTCACTTATTACCAGGTTTTGGTGTAGTCCACTTACCACACTAATGAGTTGTGGAGTTGGCTATGGAAAAAACAAAGAAAACACATATTTACTCTAATTCTCTATCGGTAAAGGTAAACTACTCGACAATTTCGGCAAATGGACATTCCAGACTGCAAGCTTTCCACCCATATTGCTATCCACCATTTTTATTTGGTTCAATATATTCATGATTTTCTACAAAAGCTGAAACTGGGTTTACCTTTGTCTGACCAAAATCTGTTTCCACAGCCATCCTGGGACATGGAGGATGTTGTGCAGTACCTTCTTCGTTTGGTAACAGAATCCTTCAATACTGTTGTAAGAGCCTCCACAACCTTTGTTGGAGCCAAATATATGGCGTGGCTGGTTCCATCCAAGAGGATATCCAACTAGTGGACCTCTCATGCCTAGGAGAACAACCTCTTCTGAGAAAAGCTCTGAAAAATGTTTCACAGATAAAAGACCAAAATGTAGCTGTTCAGAATCTATCTCTGGCCTTAGAACAATTGGCTCTGTCACAGTGCACCTATTACTCCTATAAAAGGCAATATTTTCACAGATGCCCTTTTCAATCTTTTCAACAGACCAACTCCTATTTCCTCTGCAGCATCATCAACAGCATCCAGCTATTGCTGACATGTTTCCAAGGAAATTGGTTCAACTACCAATACAAAGTCCTACTCTATTACCAATACAAATTCTTCTGCTCCATGAGTCTTCTCAAAGTGCCTTGCTGTAGTTGTAGCACACCTTCATCGCCAGGGAATACAAGTGTTCCTGTATCTGTGACTGGTTGATAACAGCAGATATTCTAGAATCAGTTTTCCACTTTTTGAATGTAACCATAAGTCTCCCACATAGTTTAGGCTTCCTCATCAACTTTGAGAAATCCAATATGCAACCTACTCAGAATCATCTATAGACTCCTCAAGTCAGAGGGTATAACTGCCTAGTGACCAGAGATCAACTGCTTTCACTCATCCAGGTGCTACTTTTCAATATGCGATCCATGGCCAGGAAAAAATCCTAGTTATACTAGGTATTGTATGAAATGATGCTGAGGAGAAATTGGAGGAAGGAGTGTTCCCTCCAAATGGAGAAGATATTTCTTCCATTGTATGTCTCTTTAGGGGTGAAGAACTTCCTTCTTTAATAATACAGGCTTTAAAGACTCTGCATCTTTCAGAGGAGAAAGGGGTGGAAGCTCCTGAATCTATGAAGCATCCTGTTATGGTCAGTATCAGTGAGCCCATTTAAATCTTTTCCCCTGCATAACTTAGTACAACAATTTATTGACCTGGTAAGGATCTCATTGGAAGCAAATTTTTAAATGTGATGTTTTTTATATTAATCTGTATCCACTGGTTCTTCAGGACAGGGAGAGGATTCCCAAAGGTAGATACGTTGGTCTATTCTGTTTGAAAGAGAGCAACAAGTCCAATGGAAGGTGTCTCTGCCGTGAAAGTTGTGCAAGATAGGAGGATTGAGGCCATCTTGAAGCAAGCCTTCAGGGCCTCTAGCATTGTGTTGCATATTGTAGCTTGCCCTGTCATTGCTCGTTCCGAGTGTCTTTTGTCTGGGCACGTTTTGATGAAGGTTTCTGGACTTAGTGAGGAAGTTGTGGAAGTCACTTCCCACTTTGAACCTGGCGTGGTGTACTGAGCTGATGTTGTATCTGGGAGTATGGCCTCCATAATAGTAGCTTGGAGACTCCTCTGGTTGCAGAATTGGTCAGTGGTTTCCATATCCAAGTCCACTTTGACAAAGCTATCCTTTAAAGGGATTTTATTATTTGGTGAGGGCCTTGTGAAGACGCCAAAGGCTTGGGGTGATACTAATGTCCCAAGATTACCAGAAGATAAACCAAATGGGGGATTCCGGTCTGTTCAGTCCTGTAATTAATTTTTGGATTTCAGAAGGTTTAAACAAGGATATGCTTCTACTGGTAGGAGGTCTTGCTCATGTGGAAGGTTGCAGGCCTTTTGTGCTAAAAGAGGGAGTCTTTCCAGTAATTGGGTTTTTGAGTCCAAATTGCAGATGCAGGAGGGCAGCCTGTCTCAATTTTATTAGAGTTGAGTCCGCATTACCTCAGATCATTAGGTCCTGGAGATGATCTGAGGTGGTTACACCCTGACATTTCCCCGTTCTATTTCAGTCACTTTTAAGGTTTTCCCTTGGCACTCTCCCCTGAAGTGGGATGTGATCAGAGATGCTTTGCCTGCTCCTCTGCTTAAAGGTGGTGGTGTTGGACTGAAACCACATTGAGGTTAGGGACAGAATTCCATTTACTTATGGTTCCAAAGGAAAAAAGGGAACCTTTCGCCCCATCCAATATTTGAAAAAGATCAACAAATTTCTCAGGGTATCTCATTTCTATTTGGATATGTTGAAGTCTGTCATCACATTTGGGAAGCAGGAGGAATACTTGACTCCCTTGGACCTCACAGAGGCCTATCTTCACTTTCCAATCAGATTTTTGTTTTGCAGTTCTAGGGAGGCAGCATCAGTTCCAAGCCCTGCCTTGTGGGTTGGTCACTACCCCTCGAACTTTCTCAAAGATAGTGATGGCATACTGTGGAGGGAATTAATATTGGTATACCAGTACTTAGTCAATTTGGATCATCAGGGCAAAGTCTGAGCAGGAGAGATGCTTAGCCACCAGCAAGGGAGTGGAGAAGTTGTAGGAATGTGGTTGGGTGATAAACTTCACCAAGAGCAGTTTTTAACCTTCTCAGATTTTGGAGGGTTTGTGGGACTCTTTTCGATACAAGAGTGGATCATGTCCATTTGCCAGAGTAGTTAAATCACAAGCAGACTGCGATACATTACAGGAGGACCTTGCAAGACTGGAAGATTGGGCATCCAAATGGCAGATGAAATTTAATGTGGACAAGTGCAAGGTGTTGCATATAGGGAAAAATAACCCTAGCTGTAGTTACACGATGTTAGGTTCTATATTAGGAGCTACCACCCAGGAAAAAGATCTAGGCATCATAGTGGATAATACTTTAAAATCGTCGGCTCAGTGTGCTGCAGCAGTCAAAAAAGTAAATAGAATGTTAAGAATTATTAGGAAGGGAATGGTTAATAGAATGGAAAATGTCATAATGCCTCTGTATCGCTCCATGGTGAGACAGCACCTTGAATACTGTGTACAATTCTGGTCGCCGCATCTCAAAAAAGATATAGTTGCGATGGAGAAGGTACAGAGAAGGGCAACCAAAATGATAAAGGGGATGGAACAGCTCCCCTATGAGGAAAGGCTGAAGAGGTTAGAGCTGTGCAGCTTGGAGAAGAGACGGCTGAGGGGGGATATGATAGAGGTCTTTAAGATCATGAGAGGTCTTGAACGAGTAGATGTGACTCTGTTATTTACACTTTCGAATAATAGAAGGACTAGGGGGCATTCCATGAAGTTAGCAAGTAGCACATTTAAGACTAATCGGAGAAAATTCTTTTTCACTCAAGACACAATAAAGCTCTGGAATTTGTTGCCAGAGGATGTGGTTAGTGCAGTTAGTGTAGCTGGGTTCAAAAAAGGTTTGGATAAGTTCTTGGAGGAGAAGTCCATTAATGGCTATTAATCAATATTACTTAGGGAATAGCCACTGCTATTAATTGCATCAGTAGCATGGGATCTTCTTAGTGTTTGGGTAATTGCCAGGTTCTTGTGGCCTGGTTTTGGCCTCTGTTGGAAACAGGATGCTGGGCTTGATGGACCCTTGGTCTGACCCAGCATGGCACTTTCTTATGTTCTTTTTACAGCAAGTTCAGGTGCTACTGGCGAGCAGAAGCACCATGATGTGGAGTTATCTTCAGCTTCTGGATTCTATGGTGGCAGTATTGGTTTTGGCTACCTGGGCAAGGACACACATGAAGCCTCTTCAGAGAGTGGTGTTATCCCAATGGGATCCTCAGATGCAGGAGTATTAAGTTTGCCAACTGATGTGGGAGCAGCTCAAAGAGTTTGGATTCCAGAAATTTGTTGAGGGATGTAGACATTGAGACTCCAGCCTGGATAACGTTGCCTATGGACGTCAACCTATCCAGTTGTGGAGCCCAAGTTTGTGGTGAAAGCACTGTGGTCTGTCAGTCATTTGATACCAGGGCCACTCTCTTGGACCTTCTTAGTTTGGCACCTCTGCTGAAGAGGCAAGCAGTGAGTGATGTCAGACAATGCCTCAGCGGTGGCTTATATGAATCAAGTGGACACCAAGGCCCTTGAATATCAGTGGAGGGGCATTTGTTGCTTCTCTGGACAAAAAACATTCCAATGATTTTAGCATCACACATTGCAGATGTAGAGAACAATGTAGAGAGCAATCAGCAGGAACATTCTTGACTCATATGTTGCTTATGAAGATAATGGTCAGGAAGGGTTCATTGTTGATGCATCTGGCGACTGACAGAAATGCGAAGGTGGATTGTCATTACAGCAGAAATATGAGAAGAGGGTCTTCTGGTCTGGATGCCCTGCTACAGCAACGGCCATTGACAGATGTCATACGTTTTCCCCTGATCCAGAAAAATTTCCATTCATCGAGGTATGGTCATCGTGGTTACTCTTTATTGGCCCAAGTGTACTTGGTATGCAAATCTAATCAGGTTGCTGGATAGATGTATGTTGCAGTTTTTTTCCACACAAGGAGTTGCTTTCTTGTGGACCTCTTCTTCACGAGGAACCAAGTCAGCTTTGTCTTACAGCTTGGCCCTTGAAGGGGCATGTTTGATTAAGAAGGGATATTCATAAGAGCATTTTCTAGCTTTTTAAAGTCTAGAAAATGCTCTATTTCCTTGGCATATGTGAAGATTTGGAAGATTTTTCATTCACTGGTGTGCCAGCATGAAGGTTGTGCCCAAATCCATGTTGGTACTCTGTGTTCTTGAATTCTTGCAGGGGGCCTATCCAGAGGATTGACCTTGAATTCCTTAAAAGTACAGGTTGCAGCTCTTGCTTATTGTAGGGATTGAATATTTTGGGAAGCCTTTGTTCTCTCATCCAGTTCTTTCTAATTTCCTGAGAGGAATGAAACAAATATTGAATTGCCAATGAGAGAACCCATTCCATCCAGGGATCTGTCTTTATTGTATCTTGATTTGAGCCACTCATGTCAATTTCGTTGAAGCTTCTTACCTTGAAGGTGATTTTTCTGGTGGCAGTTTGTTCGGCCAGAAAAATCTCGGAATTACAAACTCTTTCTAATAGAAGACCATTTGTGGCGACTCAGAGGATATGGTGAAAATTCTCATGCTGCCTTTCTTTCTGCCAAAGATTGTTTTGGTCTTTCATTAAATCAGTCAGTCTTCCTTTTAATAAGCAAAGGCGTGAAGAGGTCTACAATGCTTGTCATTTGGATGTTCGAATGCTCTTGCGTTACTTGAAGATCCTAAATAAATTCAGGAGATTGATTCATCTCTTCGTGCTAGTCCATAGAGTGAGAGAGGGTGAGGTGGAAACCAGGACTTTGTTGGATAAAGGAAAGTTTTTTTTCCCAAGTCAGGGCTCATTCTACTAGATGTCAGGCAACTTCTTGGATGGAGCACTGTTTGCTTTTGCCACAGTAGATCTGTAAAGCAGAGACACTTTGTTGCACTTTTTCTTTCTTTTTTTTTTTTCCAAAAAGCCCTAGCATTTGAATGTGGGAGCAAGAGAAGATGCCTCCTTTGAGAGTGGGTTTGGTAGCATCCCGTCCAGTTTAGGTGTAATTTGGGTACATTTTACCTGTCTGGACTAGTCTGGATGATGAAGAAGGAGAAATTGAATCTTATCTGATAATTTCCTTTCCTTGAATCCAGTCAGATCAGTCTAGAACCCTCTTTATCTGCTAGACTTGTATACTTGTCTTTCAGTGCTTGATGCATCATATGGATGTCTGCCTCACCATAACATCAAGAGCAGTTTTTTATGGTAAGTTTGATTTTGCCTCTTCCTGTTTGTTCATTATGCCTTTTCTCTATGTTCTGGAAAGTCCTCTGGAATTTTTTATTTTTTTTTTGGGCGGGGTTATGTTCTCAGTTCCTATCTTAGAGCCTGATTCACTAAGGTATGTCTCCCATTCTATGGCCTTGATAAATCAGGCCTTAGCTTGTTACAGGTAATGCTGGCAGGCTGAGGTCAGCAAGGATGCCTATATGAAGCGACTGTGGCAAACTTATTCCAGGACAAGCAGGATGCTAGTCCCCACATATGGGTGACATCGGTAATGGAGCCCTATGTACGGAAAAAACTTCTTTAAAAGTTTCAATGAAACTTTTGACTGGCACCAGAGTGCCTACTGAGCATGCCCAGCATGCCATGATATTCCCTGCCACAGGGGTCTCCCTTCAGTCTTCTTTTTTCCGCGAAGCAGTTAGCATCGCGGTCAATTGGAGTCCTGTGGTGAATTCACCACCTTAAAAAAGTTTAACTTTTTCGGAAAAAAATTAATCCCACCGCAAGGGTTTCCCTTCGATAACACCGCGGTAACTTTTTTTCCCTTCGGTTTCCGGCCGGTACCGATATTTTTTGGTCATCGCCGTCGACGGCTGTCCTGCAAAATGGCCCCCGGGTTCAAAAAATGTCCCAACTGTGCGAGGAATATGTCTATCACAGACCCGCACTTAGAACACATTCTTTGCCTAGGCAAAGAACACGATGTAAAATCGTGTACATTTTGTGCAGAGATGACTTCAAAAGGCCGTCGTCTCCGCATCGAAAAAATGGAGCAACTTTTTAAAATACAATTACTCCCGAAGGCATCGACTTCCGTTCAGTCATCGCCATCCGGATCCGTCCGTCAAGTATTACTGAAAAAACGACGTCCGGAGGCTGGAGACGCTTCTACACCATCGCCATCAGTATTGTCTAAGACTTCCACCTCTGGAAGTGAGAAAAAGGAGAAACACCGTCACCGGCATCGACGACACCTTGCTCCGATGACCGAAGACCCATCGACAGGGTCGGCCTCACCCGCAAAGATACCTCGGACGGGTGCGGAGGCTTCGAGGCCTTCTGATCCAGGGCGATCCCCACCGGTATCGGTGCCGGGCGCCATACCTCCTCAGGGCTCTGAGGAGGTATCGGCATCGCCATCACTGCCTCCCCCCATAGCTGCTCTGGTATCACCAGCTATGAGAGCAGAACTTGACTTATATATTAGTCAAGCGGTGCACCAGGCTCTGCGCGATGCGATTCTGCCTCAGCCATTGACGTCTATGCCGATTCCGAGAGATCCATCGCCATCGATGCCGCTGGCATCAGCGATGCCACGGGAACGGGTTTCGATGCCACATCCGGGACCATCGATGCCTACCCCGATACCCTCACCGGTTCCAGTGACTGTATCGGTGCCAACAGAGAATGTCTCCATTTTACATCCATTTATGTCAAAATTAGATTCTCTCCTGGATATTTTATCAAACAAAACACCAGAAGAGCCAATTCCAGGACCCTCTGGAATTCCAAAACCTCTAAGGCCTCACTCTCCTCTAATACCATCAAGGCCTAGGGAACCTCCACTAGTGCCAATCACTCATCAATCTCCAAAGGACATGGGTACTGACACAAGTTCTGAATACTCTTCAGATGGGGATATTTTTTCTGAACCCTCTCCACCTGATGACCACAGGAAGTCACCTCCTGAAGACCTTTCTTTTACAAGCTTTGTAAGACATATGGCTGATACCATCCCCTTTCAACTACAGACGGAAGTGGATGCACGACAGAAAACACTGGAGGTTCTGCAATTTGTAGAACCTCCTAAAGAAATATTAGCAGTACCAGTCCATGAAGTTCTGCAAGACCTTCAGTACAGGATATGGGAACACCCAGGATCTGTCTCAGCAGTCAACAAAAGATCAGAGGCAACTTATTTGGTACAACCTATACCAGGTTTTCAAAAATCACAATTGCCACATCAGTCAGTCGTGGTAGAGTCTGCCCAGAAGAAGGCAAAACGATTAAAATCTCACTCATCTACACCGCCTGGAAAGGACAACAGATTTCTTGATACTTTAGGCCGAAAGGTTTTTCAGGGTTCCATGCTGGTATCCAAAATAACATCATACCAGCTATATATGAATCAATACCAAAGGGACCTTTGGAAGCAGGTTCAAGACCTAACCATGTCTCTACCTGATCAGTATCAAGAACCTTTTCAGACTATCATCCATAAAGCCCTCGAAGCAGGAAAACACGAGGTAAGGGCTACCTACGACTGCTTTGAGACTGCAGCACGACTTTCTGCTTCGGGCATAGCTGCACGCAGATGGGCCTGGCTAAAGGCCTCTGATCTTCGTCCAGAGGTCCAAGAACGATTGGCTGATCTCCCTTGCTTGGGGGACAACCTTTTTGGGGAAAAGGTCAAGGAAGCTGTGGCTACTATAAAAGACCACGCAGAAACCTTAAAACAATTATCACTAATACCTCAGGATACTCAACCTCCTACTAGGAGAATACCAAAGCGTGACGCCAGACGTCCATATTACCGTCCACGCAGGTATTATCCCCCAACAAGTAGACCCAGAACATCCCGCCCACCTCAACGCCAACAACCTAGGCAGAGGCCTGCAAGGGCACAACCACCACCACAAACTGCCACTACATCTGGTTTTTGAAACAACGCAGAGAGCAGCAGCCTCAACAACCCTTTCCCACACATTCCGGTAGGTGGTCATATAACGTACTTCCAAAGTACTTGGACCTCCATAACCACCGACCAGTGGGTATTATCGATCACAACTCACGGTTACAGACTAGATTTTCTTACTGTTCCAAAAGAAAACCCACCACTTCCAGCTTGGACAGTAAATCAACATTCCATAATTCTTCAAACAGAATTATCCACCCTTCTGAGAGCCAGGGCCATAGAACCAGTTCCTGGACCTCAAAAGGGCAGAGGATTCTACTCCCGCTATTTCCTCATTCCAAAGAAAACAGGAGGCCTTCGACCCATTCTAGACCTCAGAGATCTCAACAAATTTCTCAAAAAAGAAAAATTCAGAATGGTGTCCTTAGCCTCCATTCTACCTCTTCTTCAAAGGGGAGATTGGCTCTGCTCTCTGGATCTTCAGGATGCCTATGCTCACATTCCCATCTTTCCTCCTCATCGCCAGTATTTGCGATTCCTGGTAAAAGATCAACATTTCCAAATCAGAGTGCTGCCCTTCGGCCTTGCATCAGCCCCTCGAGTGTTCACAAAGTGCTTGGCTGTAGCAGTGGCACACCTCCACAAACAGAAAGTGCACGTGTTCACTTACCTGGACGATTGGCTCATCAAGAGTCAATCAAAAGAAGGAGCCCTCACTTCTCTCAAGCACACTATCCACTTGCTTCACTCCTTGGGATTTCTAATCAATTACCAAAAATCCCAACTTTCACCATCTCACCTTATACAGTTCATAGGTGCAGATCTAAATACCATAATAGCAAAAGCTTTTCTTCCAAGAGACCATGCTCAAACACTTGTCTTCCTGACTCACACTCTTCGGAATCAATTCCAAGTGACAGCTCACCAGTGCCTCACTCTTCTCGGGCACATGGCATCCACAGTTCACGTGACTCCCATGGCCAGGTTAACCATGCAACTAATGCAATGGACGCTCAAAGCACAGTGGATACAAGCCACTCAACCAATATCCACTTCCATTCATATCACTCCAGAGCTCAGTTCTGCACTGATCTGGTGGACATCAATGCACAACCTGCTCAAAGGCCTACCTTTCCAGCAACCAGTTCCACAGGTAACGTTGACTACAGATGCATCCACCTTAGGGTGGGGAGCACACATTGGTCATCTAAAGACACAGGGCACGTGGACAAAGCTAGAAGCCTCTTTCAAATAAACTTCCTGGAGCTTCGAGCTATACGCTATGTGCTGCATGCATTCAAGGACTGCCTTTCGCACAAGACTGTTTTGATCCAAACGGACAACACAGTAGCCATGTGGTACATCAACAAACAAGGGGGGACAGGTTCTTACCTCCTTTGTCAAGAAGCAGCAAAAATTTGGGACTGGGCCCTGACACACTCAATTCTTCTACGGGCCACTTACCTAGCGGGCATCCACAATGTAGTAGCCGATCGCCTCAGTCGTCAATTCCAACTGCACAAATGGTCCTTGGATCCAGCGATAGCATCCAAGATCTTCCAACGCTGGGGTCAACCGATGATAGATCTCTTTGCATCCCATCTCAACTACAAAGTAAACAATTACTGCTCTCTACTCCGACAGCAGAACAGCCTGCCAAAGGACGCCTTTGCTCGCCATTGGAATTCAGGCATGTTATATGCGTATCCACAGATACCACTCATAACCAAAACACTAGTGAAGCTACAACAGGACAAGGGGACTATGATACTCATAGCCCCATATTGGCCTCGACAAGTATGGTTCCCCACACTGCTAGTTCTCTCAGTCAGGGATCCAATTCGCCTGGGAGTACCTCCCAATCTCATAACTCAGGATCAGGGTCAGTTACACCATCCCAACCTTCAATCCCTGTCCCTGACAGCATGGATGTTGAAAGCTTGATCTTACAACCTCTCAACCTTCCAGCCTCTATATCTCAAGTACTTATAGCTTCACATAAACCTTCCACTAGAAAAAATTATTCCTACAAATGGAAACTGTTTACTTTGTGGTGCACTCAGAAAGCTTTAGATCCTTTCACTTGCCCCACTACTTTACTTCTAGATTACCTTTACCATCTCTCAGACTCTGGTCTAAAAACCTCATCTGTAAGGGTACACTTAAGTGCAATCTCAGCTTATCATAACAAGCTGGGAGATGCACCTATCTCAACACAACCTCTCGTCACTAAATTCATGAGAGGCCTAACTCACATTAAACCTCCAGTTCATTCCCCAAGCATACAATGGGACCTGAACGTAGTATTAACCAGGCTTATGCGTTCTCCATTTGAGCCCATACATACCTGTGACCTTAAATACCTTACTTGGAAAACGGTATTCCTCATAGCCATTACATCAGCTAGAAGGGTCAGTGAACTACAAGCTCTAGTCACATACGAACCTTTTACAAAGTTCCTACATGACAGGGTGGTCCTCCGTACACATCCAAAATTCCTTCCTAAGGTTGTCACGGAATTTCACTTGAACCAGTCAATAGTTTTACCAACATTCTTTCCTAGGCCTCATTCCCACCAGGGTGAAAGAGCCTTACACACTTTGGACTGTAAGCGTGCGTTATCCTTCTATTTAAACCGCACATCAGTCCAAAGAAAATCCAGTCAGCTGTTTGTATCCTATGACCCGAACAAACCAGGTAAAGCAGTGGGGAAGCATACTCTGTCAAACTGGTTAGCAGATTGCATACAATTTTGTTATGACAAAGCAGGCCTTACTCTTCAAGGGCGAGTAAAAGCACACTCAGTCAGAGCGATGTCAACCTCAGTAGCGCACCTTCGCTCTGTACCTATTCTGGACATTTGTAAAGCAGCAACATGGAGTTCTCTTCACACTTTTGCAGCTCACTACTGTTTAGACAAAGAAGGTAGACAAGATTCAGCCTATGGACAATCCGTCTTAAAGAACTTGTTTCCAGTGTAATCCCAACTCCTTCTACATCCAACCTGCTGTGATCTTCGGCTGATTCATTTCAACAACAATACTTCACTGTTGCTTCACTACAAAATGACTCAGCCTCTAGCTTGCTAATCACCCATATGTGAGGACTAGCATCCTGCTTGTCCTGGGATAAAGCAAAATTGCTTACCTTGTAATAGGTGTTATCCCAGGACAGCAGGATGTAGTCCTCACGAAACCCACCCGCCACCCCACGGCATTGGGTCCGTTACGTTTCTTATTTTATTTTTGGCTAACGCTTATTGCTACAAAACAAGACTGAAGGGAGACCCCTGTGGCAGGGAATATCATGGCATGCTGGGCATGCTCAGTAGGCACTCTGGTGCCAGTCAAAAGTTTCATTGAAACTTTTAAAGAAGTTTTTTCCGTACATAGGGGCTCCATTACCGATGTCACCCATATGTGAGGACTACATCCTGCTGTCCTGGGATAACACCTATTACAAGGTAAGCAATTTTGCTTTATTGTTTGTCTCCATTTGCTGGTTGTTGGACATAACTTGTCTGGACTAGTCTGACTTGATTCAAGGAAAGAAAATTATCAAGTAAAATTTCTCCTCCTTTCAAACGTATATTTATTCCCATAAGGATTATTGTCATTAAAAACCACAACTCTCATCATTAACCCACCTCACCAATAATCCTTATTCCAGTAAACATTCCCACCTCTAGTAATCTTCTTCAGCCCTAAATGTAATTTCTTCAACCAGCCATCCACTCAACTAACTCCAAAAGCTTCAGCAAATAACCACAAATTTAACAACTTTAACAACTTTACCTTCCTGTCACAAATCAGGTGTTACTTTATTCCACAAAAATGGTACTGCACAACAAAAAGAGGAATTTCTCATCACTACTAATCTAACTTTCCAAGGCAGTGGAACTTTTAGTAAGCATTGATCCTGCAACCTAAGCCATCTCCCAGGAGCATATGGACCTAATAAAGATGCTAAATATTCCAGGTCTGTATGTAGACATTTATACATCAAACAAATTACTTTAAATTTTACCCATTGAGCAACCAGCAACAACTGACTGTGAAGTGCAGGAGAAATATCTCTAGCTTTTCAACCCTAATATCAGCCATGTGGCTGTATTTTGGATGAACTGTAGCCATTTTAATGCTATACTCAATAACCCTTAATAGAACCCCAGTCAGGGTTTAACACTTTTATTTTTATTGCTTTTTTTTGTTGTTTTTGCAAATTGCTAATGTCCCCTTCCATGTTATTTTTTTTTTCAGTGGGATCATGGCATTGGGCAGACCTAATGGCCTTTTTATTTCTCTCCACAAATGCCAAATATTGCTCTATAGATAGTAGTCCAGAAGGGGATTACTTTTAAGATCTCCCTTTTGAGCCCTCTTCATAGCAGAGTTTGTGCAGATGATGGTTAAGGCAATCTCCTTTGATTAGCAGATGATAGGAGAATCCAAGGCACCTTTACTTAGTCTCCTGCAGTACCTCATTCCCCTACCCTTTAAAAAAAAAATTTAAAAAGTTGTCCGTGCCCATCCACCACCTTTTCTAGGATGTACATAAAGATATGGGAAACCCCACACACTATATTTCTGTGGTTGGTAAGAAGGGGGATATAAAGTACAATGTCCAAGCACTTTGATTCAACAAATCCCAGCTGTCACACTATACTGTGATTGTTGAATCCACCCTCAAAAGGGCTAAAAGTACTAAGACTCCCTTGTTGGGAATTGCTATTCGCATAGCATTTTGAAGGCTGCTGCAGAATTTGACTATCTCACGCAAGTGAAGCAAAAATAATTTTAAATCCCTATGGAGAAAGAGATGAGGAATATGAGAGAGATTTGGTTATCCAGTGTCTCTGTGATGGCCTTTGATGCCCACAGACTCTTAGCTGTGACCCTTAGATTTTCATGAAGATATACAAGAGAGGCTTGCATAACATATCAATGAAGATAACATCAAGGATCTCATTAAAGACCACTATTTCATGCTTCAGGCATCCTTCACTGCCACATTGAAGCCAACTTCAACATCCCAACGATGTCTTCCTTTCGAGAGGCTATCAGGGGCCCTCTCACCTTGAACAGGGTTCAAGACTTCTTCATTAGCAAGTTCAGAAGAGCTCTAAGCTCTATTCCATCATTCATTCAAAACGAGGATCTAGGTTTTGACTGAATCTAGAAAAGATTGCTAGTTTTCCATAATCTATGCTGAAAGACTATCCTGCAAGGGGAAGGTTGAGATTCACAAATCTTTGGCCTATTGTAGCCTAGGATAAGAAATAAGTTGTCAAACTTAATTCATTGTGACTAGTTTTCAAGAGATATGTTTCCTTCTCCATTAGGTCTTGAAAGCTAGTTAAAATGTGCTAAATTAGTTCAATAAAAAGATATCTTTTTTTTTTTTTTACCATTATTTCTACATATCCATGAACATGAACCATCTGAATGTTTCCCCATATTTTTAATAAAACACAGGAACCTTGCTACTATTTTTACATCTGAATCACAATCTTATTAATCTGTATTTGTAGTGCACTGTTAAGAAGTGGAGTTTTTATGTGAATAGGAGAATGTAAACTAAACAAAAGTCTAGATCAATATTTTGAAAATATGCTTACCTGGAACAAATGAATTTTCCCAGTTAGCAGGCAGGGAGGAGCAAATGATTGCATCTTCACTTCAGTCCAGAAAACTGGCAGCAAAAGTATCTGAATTTCATTAATTGATTTTTTTTTTTTTTATCACTTCTATGTATAGCTCAAAGCAATTCACAGTGTAAAAATACCAAACACATCAAATAACTAATTAAATCCTCATACAAGGAATAAAAGTATATAGCATAAGCAATTGCAACCAAATGTCCTTCCCAACCCACTATTACATCAGGCTAATTGAGCCCTGAAGGCAGAAGTAGCAGCACTGGGAACAAGACAGTGGTTTTGGCTGAGGGATAATGGAGGTTCAGTGTTGTGATGGGGGGAGGGGCAAGAGAGAGAACAGAGAAAACTGCACATGGCTGACTGTATGGCATGGAGGAAGAGTGTAAGATCTGCACCAGAGTGGGGATGGAAGCGTGTGCACTTATCAAGGAAAAAATATACACCATGTACTTCAACCAAATTATTCTGGGCAATGTTGTGAGATATGTGACATGTTGAGAGATATGGGTTCAATTCCTAAATCTGACTTCTATTCCTTGAGTTGGCCAGTGATGAAGCCTACTACTGGGGAAGGGAGTCCCAATTGTTGCACCCTGGTGACACTTTGGTGTGTGTGTGTTTCAGGTTACATAGTAACATAATGAAAGATGGCAAATAAAGACCAATACGATCATCTCTAGTCTGCCCAACAAGCTTTTTGAGTAGTAGCAACTGCTGCTCCATGCAGGCTGCTCCCAAGCCTTTTGTTAAGGTAGCAGCAACTGCTGCTTTGTGCAGGATAGCCCCAAGGTGTAATAGAATAGTTACCCCATTTCTTTATTTCCATTATCTAGACATCCGAGATCCTCTTTGTCCATGCCCTTTTGAATTCCATTACTTTTCTTGTCTTTACCACCCCTTCCAGGAGGGCATTTCTTTTATAAAGAAATATTTCTTGAAATTGTTCCTGAATCTTCCTCCATGAAGTTTAATATCGTGATGCCTAGCTTTACAGTTTTCTTTCCATCAGAAAAGATTGCATTTTTATGCATCATTAATTCCTTTCAGGTATTTGAAGATCTGCATCATATCTCCCCTGTCTCTTCTCTGTTCCAGGATATACATATTAAAGTCCTTCACTCTCATATCATATGACTTTCTGTACAGACTCCACAGCATTTTGGTTGTCTCTTTCTGAACTGCATCCATTCTGTCCTTTTTTTAGATGAAGTCTCCAAAACTGAAATCAGTATTCAGGGTAGGCTTCACCAAGGATCTGTACAGCAGTATTATCACCTGTTTCCTGCTGATTATGTCTCTTTCCTCTAGTCTTATCCTTTTCACAGTGTTTCACCACCTTCAAATCACCAGACATATTTACTCTGAGGTCTGTCTCCTAGTTCATGTTCATCAGTCTTTTGCCCCCACAACACACAACTCCTTCATATTGCCATACCCCAAATGCATGACTCTTCACTTCTTGGCATCGAATCCCAGCTACCAAACCTTCAGCTGTGAGTTTTTCTAGGTCACTTCTCATTCTCTCTATTCCTTCAGGTGTGTCCACTCTGCAGATCTTTGTTATCCATAAAGAGACAAATTTTACCTTCCATTCTTTCTGCAATTTCGCTCACAAAGACATTGAACGGAACCAATCGTTGAGGAAATCCACTTATTGCTTTTTTTTTTTTCTTCATAGTAGGTTTCATTTACCACTACTTGCTGATGTCTGTCAGTCAGCCGATGAGCTTCCTATGTGGGACTGTATCCAAAGCTTTGCCGAAATCTAAGTAAACCACATTGAATGTTTTGTTGATCCAATTCTTTAGTTGCCCAATCAAAAAAAAAATCAATTAGATTTGTTTGACAGGAGCTCTTCTGGTAAAACCATGTTGTCTCAGATCCTGTAACCCAATGGATTGCACATAGTTCATTTCCTTCCTTGAGCAGTCTCTCCATTACTTTCTCATCACTGAGGTAAGGCTAATTGCCCTGTAGTTTCCAGGCTTCTCCCTGTTACCACTTTTACAAAGCTGTACCACATACCCTTCACCAGTCCTACTGCACTACTCTATCTCCACGTCCTTCAGCAGATCCACCAGCACTTGTCTGAGCTCCCTAAGTATCCTTGGATGAATTTCATCCAACTCCATGGCCTTGAACACTTTGTTTTCCTAGTTCCATCTAAACACTCTTCTGTAAATAATGATGTAACTACTGTCATATGTACTCTTGCTAGCCAGGAACTGTCCTCCTCCAATGTTCTCCTTAGTAAAAACTGAACTGAAGTATTTGTTTGTTATTTCTGCTATTCCTTAATCTTTCCAATACCACCTCTGGTCGGTGTCTTTTGTCTGATATATCTGAAAAATGTTTTCACCACACTTCACCACTTTGGTGATCTTTTCTTCCACTCAAACTTTTTCAATCCTGATTTTTCCTCATTTCCTTAAGCTTCACCAGATGTTCTTCCCTGTGTCCCTCTTTGATGTCCTTTGTACTTTTTGAAAGCTGATCTTTTTGCCTTTATTTTTTCAGCCACGACTTTGAACCATATCAATTTTTTTTCTCTTACTTTTATTTCCTTTTTTTACATACATGTTGGTCACCTTTGTAATAGCACCTTTTAATTTGGCCCACTGTTCCGCTTCACTTGTTTCCTTCTATCCTTCCGTCTCTTCCTTGTTACTTTGCCATTTTGCTAAAATCTGTTTTGGCATCCAGGACCTTCATTTTCGTGTGACTTCCTTCCCTTTGGCCATTATAGCCAACCATGTTTTCTAATGATCACTGGTGCCCAGATGGGTATCTACCTGGACATTTGAGATATTGTTTCCATTCATGAGTAACAGATCTAGAGGTTCTCCTTCCCTTGTGAGTTCCAAAACCATCTGTCAGAGAAGAGCCCTTTGAAGGGCATCCGCAATCTCTAATTCTTGCAGATTCTGCAGCAGGGATACTCCAATTCACATCCAGCAGATTAAAATCTCCAAAGAGCAGTACTTCCTTCCTTCCCACCTTTTGGATGGCTTCAACTAGATCTTTCAGTTCTTCTGACTGATTTGGAGGCCTGTGGACCACAAATGGAAGAACGGTCGTCTCTTTTTAAGACAGCCTACAGCAGTTCCTACTTTTCCCCACATCTCCTGCATTTTAGTTTTTCAGATATTATATTCGATATAAAGAGCTATTCCTCTATTTCGATCTCCATCCTTTCTGAACAGGTTATAGCCCAGTATCGCTGTATATCATTCATGAGACTTGCTGAACCATGATTACATAACAGCAACAATATCCAAGTCTGCCTCCACTTTGAGAGCTTGTATATCTGGAATTGTATTGCGCACACTAGGAGCATTTGTGCTCATAGCTTTCCAGCTCTTGTCCCTCAGCTTGCTGCTCTTTCTGGACACCTTTTCTGCTCTATTGAGCTAATTTTTGTTAATTTATTCTCCAGCTTCCATCTGCCACTCCCATACTCTAGATTAAATTCCTTATGACATAAGGTTTGAATTTTTCACTTAGGATACTTTTTCCTGACACAGGCAGATGTAAGCCATCTTTAACAATATAGTCTTTTTCTCTTCCAATTATGGCCCCTGTCCTCAATATAGCCAAAACCTTTTTCTTTACATCAGATTTTGAGCGGTGTGTTGAAGTTATCAATTTTGGCTTAGCCTTTAGTCCCATGTCCATGAACAGATAACACTTCTGAAAAGGCAACAGTCTTTGCCATGTGCCCAGTCTGCTTCCCCAGGGTCTGGAAATCTCTCTGTACTGTTTGGATGCTGTTTTTAGCAAGATCATTGGTCCCCAGATGGTTGATGATTTTAGAGTCCTTACTTTCTTCTTGAATTGCACTGACTACCTGGTTCACATTTGTGCCAGCTCAGGATCATGGAAAGCATTTAACCGTTGATCCCCTCAATATGATTTCCCAAATTTGTGCTTCTGACAGACTCTCCAAGCATAAGGTGTTTTCTGTCATGATTTTTTATAGTGTTATGAAATTTCTCTGTGCATTTGGTATTATCTTTCCGTTCAGATACTACTTCAACTTCCAATGCTAGAGCTTCTTAATTTTCCAACACAGAAAAGACATTTTGTACCGGATCATTTGAGAGAGTGGGTGTATCTGTGTCTTAGGTCTCATCCTTCCAGAGCCCACTGTAATCCACTTATTCCTATGTTTCTGAATTTTTTTGTGGTAGTGGAGACAAGTTTTCCAAATGCTGTAAAGTAGGGGAGGCTTCTTTGGTGATTGTTAATTCCCTTTTAACTGTAGTTAATTCTGCTTTAAGTTGAGTCAACTCCTTTCTCATTAAAGAGTGCTGTGAATGTGGAGGCTTATACAAATATCTGGAATATCTTTTGGTTCAGTTCTTGTGGAGGTCAATAGTCCTTCGAATTACCCTATAGAAACAAACTTCCCAGGGATTTTGGTGGGGTTAATTTCTCAGATTTTCCCTTATATCACAAAGTTTTCATATTACACCAGGGTTCAATGTGGCTCTTTGAAGATCTGACTATTACTAAACCTATTTGGCTTCAGTTGGAAGAAATTCTTGCTTATCCAATTCCATTGAGATAGCTCACTGAAATGTCATGTATGTGTATTGATAGTCAATTTATTATTGTGTTTTTGATTTTGTAATGAAGATGTAAACCATTGTGAAGGTCAACACTAAACATCGGTATATAAAACTGATTAAATAAATAAAATTATTTGGTAATCTTTGGCCTTGGACATTTGGTTATGACATCAGGATAAAAGAATTTGCCTTTACCCTTTTAGTTGCGCTTCAACTTGTTTTACATCACTGAAAGGATAATTCTGTTTTGGATATCAACATATGGTGGAACACTATGTGCCTGTATGCTAAATATGAGTTGGTTGCTCCAGAGAAATGTTGTCTTGGTCCCGCACAAAGGAAAATGTGGGATGTGGGTGGTTTGTTGTTTTTTTTTTTTCAAGTGTAACTCCCCTTATTTGACTTTTTTGTATCCCTAGTAAACCCATGTTCTTAACTTGTTCCTTGAAGTATATAGTATTGATGGATGGATATTCTTGAATTTTGTGTGGGTTTTTTTTTTTTTTTTGGGTATATGTTTCTAATAAACAATTCGAACTTAGAGTGCTGTGAACAAATGGGGTAAGCCTTAAGTTCTTCTTAAGACAAAGGCACCACAGTTGTTACATTGATAAATAGTCATTTTACTCATTTTTTTATATGGAAATCTTTTAATGTTATAAAGATTTACAAAGTACCTTATTACCAATTAACTGTAATTATCTACCCTAGAATATCTGTGTTTTTATACCACTTACCAAAAAATCTAAACAGTGTAAATATTATTACATACATATTAATTATAAAACAGACATGCTTAAAAAACATAACACAATTACCATAACATCCTCTCACATGTTAAAAACCAATCAAAAATATTTAAACATAAGTTTGCTCTCCACTCTTTTTTTCTGCCGTTCCCATAACTGCTGCTTAAAACATACTCCCACCACCCCTATTCCTGAAATGTTCCTACAAAAAGCCAGGTTTTTAATGCTTTCTTAAATAATTTGATATCCCATTGCACACAGCTCATCTGGCAGTGCATTCCAGGCTGTCTGACCAGCTACTGATAAAGCACTTGCTTGAAACACATTCAAACAAATTTAACAGATGGAATTAATAAAAAAAAAACATTTGTTCTCCATGTGCAACTCCCTTTTTGGTATATTTATCTGAAATCTAGTCCCCAACCCAGCCTTTTCCGCCTCATAGACACAATTATGCATTACAATCAAAATTTTATAGCTAATCCTAGACTCCACTGGCAGCCAATGCAGTTGATGGAGAGCAATATATTAGAAGAGCAATTTCTGGGGTGGGTAGAATGGAAGGGGTTTTAATAGTTGAGATTATTAGCAAACAAAATTTTCCCTGATATGCACTTATTTGAAACTTTTCAAATCCACTATAAAGTTAGAATTTATATTTATTTATTTATAAATCTTATAGTCTGCTACCTCCAGAAAATTGTTTAGTGCGGGTATCAAGGTGCATACGTGCACAATTTTACATAAAACATTTCAAACCGTATATGAACAGATTAAAAGATACAAAACAAAAAGATAAAACTATGTAAAAGCAACATTGAACAAGGTTTTCAACTCTTTCCTGAAAATTTCTCAGTTTGCATTCTTAGGCCTGGATTTATCAAAATGCGATAAGTATCGCATGCGATAGCAAAAGGGGCGTGTTTTATGCTAATATATAGTTTATTGCAATTTGCGCTAATTACTTAGATCAAGTTAGGTTCTCTCAACCTAGCTTGATGGTCTCTCTACCTGGGTAACATCAAGCTAGGTTGAGAGAACATTGCACAAATCTCATCTTTGGGTGAGGTTCCTCTCTCCGTAGGTCATCAAATTTTCACAAGAGACCACTGTTCTGTTCGTACATCTCACGTTGAATGTCAAAGTGGCCCCTAACCCCTACACTAATACCTAAACCTCACCTCAAGGTACTAGGTGCGCCTCCCATAGGGATACAAATACCTATCTAGGGAGAGGGCATTATGGCTAGGCTCTCTCTCTCTCTCCTTCCTAGGCGGGAGCTTCAAACCTACTAAAACAGGAGACATTGCAAATTGCGCTAACACCTTGCCGACCCATTACGCTACTAAAAAATGTGTAGTTAAAATCAGTGTAAAGTCTGTGCGATACCACTTCACAGATTGGCAAACCCAGCCCACTCCTGCCCCTAACTCCTCCTCTTTTTCGGATTTGCATCGCACCATACGATATGGTGCTATCGCATGCGTTAAAAGGCGTTTTCGCATGCGAAAACGCCTTAGCGCATTTTGATAAATGACCCCCTTAGTTTATTTTTCCCCCTTTTTCATATAGTAACAAAAGTCTAGAATCCACATTTTTTCTTAAAGCAGCCCTCCTTTAAAAAAAAAAAAACCCCAACAAAAAAACACACTAATACAAATATAGGTTTTTTTTTTTACTTGATCCCCAGATATTTTAAAAAGCAGAAATTTGTGCTTAGCTTTGAAGCCTATTCATAGAGAATACCTGCAAAAAATGAATGAGTCGTTTATAAAGCACATCAAGTGGTCAGAGATATTGGTGCAGCTCCCTCAATGCCAATGGCATGGTATCAAGGTTAGCCACACAGTAGCAGACCTGGTATAACTAATTGTTGTCCTAATTGTATAATTTTTAGCCTACTGTATTATTTATCTTTTATATATTAGTTTTATGGGCAGTTAGGATTTTGTTAAATTTTATTGATTGTATTATTTAAAGGGATTTAAAATGTATTACCTATTATTTTAGATTTGTTCTACCTTTGTATCGTGTTTTTATACTTTGGTTTTAATGTTTTATGATGTAAACCGATATGAAATTTTTACAAATATCGGTATATAAAAAGTGAATAAATGAGAATTTCTGAAAACTCATAGGCAGACAACTGCAGCTATAGAAGAAGCTGTAACTACTAGTGTATAATAGGGACTAGCAGTGGGTTAGAAATATTTAGCTAATGATTTTTCCTTATAGCTCAAGGCGATTTATATCCAGGTATAGTAGGCATTTTCCCCTCTCCCTAGACGGCTCACAATCTAAATTTGTACCTGAGGCAATGGAGAGTGAAGTAACTTGCTCAAGGCCACAAGGAGCGGCAGTGGGATTTGAACCCTGGCTTCCCTGGTTCTGATGCTTCTAGGAGCTTGTAGAAGTTATAGGAGAGCTGTTAATTTGCCAAGAGCCTTTTCTCAGAGGCATTAAGAGTCTGTGGCACTTGGCCAAAAATTGTAGCTAAGCTGACTAGGCTGAATGGAAGGGGAAAAGGATCAGGAATGATGAAAAACCCTAAGGGCCGGATTTTATAAATTAGCGTGAACAAGAGTACGCGGGATTTTAATAGATACGCGCGTAGCCATTAAAATCCGGGGTCAGCGTGCGCAAGGCTGCCCAAAATCGGCAGCCTGCGTGCGCCGCGCGGCCTGCCTCCGTTTCCTCCGAGGCCGCTCCGAAATCGGAGCGGCCTCGGAGGGAACTTTCCTTCCACCCCCCCGCACCTTCCCTTCCCTTCCCCTATCTAACCCACCCCCCCAGCCCTATCTAAACACCCCTACCTTTGTCGGCAAAGTTACGCCTGCTGGAAGCAGGCGTAACTTTGCGCGCGCCGGCCGGCTGCCCCGCTCCATGTTCCGGTCCCGGGGGCTGGTCCGGAGGCCGCAGCCATGCCCCCGGGCCGAAACCACGCCCTGCGCCGCCGCCCCCAAAACACCGCGTCACTCCGGGCACGCCCCTGACACTCCCCTCCATGCAAGCCCCAGGACTTACGCGCGTCCCGGGGCTTGCGCGCGCCGCCGAGCCTATGCAAAATAGGCTTGGCGCGCGCAGGGGGGGTTTGGGGTAGGTTTTCGGGGGGTACGCGCGTATCCTACACGCGTACCCCTTTGAAAATCTACCCGTAAGGGATTGCGAATGAACGTTTGACTCCTTAGACCCAGTAGGAGTTGGTTCCAGTTGAGCTGGAAGTCATAAGAAATAGGCAGAAACTATAAGATCAAAACTTATATTTTTAGAAATTATTTATTTATTTTATTTAAAGGATTTTTTTATACCGATATTAGTGGGGACATCATATCGGTTTACAGCAAACTAAAAGAGTGGAAATTACAAAAAACAGGGATGGGGGAGAGGATACATAGCACCAGAGAAAAGCGAGGAAAGGAGCAAAAACAAACACAACAGGCAACTTGAGAACAGAAAAAACAAGAAAAGGAGAAAAAATAAATATAATTATAATTATAATATAACTATGTACAGTTTAGGGAGGGAGGCTGAAGGGAGTGGGTAGACAGGGGGGCTGTTAAGGGTTTTGAGGGAAGGCTTGTTTGAAGAGCCAAGTCTTTAATAAGGATCTAAATTTCGCAGTGCATGGCTCGAGCCTAAGGTTGGTCGGTAGTGTGTTCCAGTACGTAGGACCAGCAATGGAGAGGGCCCGCTCTCTCGTGGATGAGAGGTGTGCCTTTTTTAAGGATGGCACTTGGATGGTTACTTTGTTAGAGGTTCTAGTGGGTTGGTTAGAGCATGAGAGGCGGAAGGGGTTGTCAAGCCAATTGGAATTATGTGTATAAATGGCTTTGTGAATGGTGGTGAGGGTTTTAAAGAGGATGCGGGAAGGGACAGGGAGCCAGTGCAGGTCTTTCAGGATGGGGTGGTATGATCGTATTTGCGTGTGTTGGAGATAGTTCTGGCTACTGCATTCTGCAGCATTTGGAGGGGTTTTATGGAGGAGTGGGGTAGGCCAAGGAGGAGGGCGTTACAATAGTCCATTTTAGATGAGTGTGGCCTGAATGACCGTACGGAAGTCATTAGCATGAAGTAAAGGCTTCAGTTTTCTCATAATATTAAGTTTGTAGAATCCCTCATTGAGGATTGTAGTGATGTGGTGTTTTAAGTTCAGTTGCTGATCAATCTGAACCCCAAGGTTTCTGGCACAGTGCTGTGAATGAAGTGTATTGTAGGCAGGGTCGTTGGCAAGGGCGGGTTTAATAGGGAGGTGTTGAGAGATGAGGAGCAGTTCTGTTTTGGAAGTGTTTAGAGCCAAGTGGAGGTTTGTGAGTAAGGTATTGAAAGATGCAAGGCAATTTCCCCAGAATTTGAGGGCGTTAGATAGTGAGCCTTGAATGGGTATAATGATTTGCACGTCATCAGCATACAGATAGAATTTGAGGCCGAGGTCGGTTAAGAGCTGGCAAAGAGGGGTGAGATAGATATTGAATAATGTAGAAGAGAGGGAGGAACCTTGGGGAAGTCCATGGGAGAGGGCGTAATAGGCGGATTCAGTGTTGCCTATCTTAACAGAGAATTTCCTTTTGGTGAGATAGGAAGTGAACCAATTAAGTGCAGAGCCGGAGAGGCCAATGTCAGATAGGCGGGCGAGGAGATGATTGTGGTTTATGGTGTCGAAGGCAGCCGAAATGTCCAGTAGGGCAAGGATGTAACAGTGTCCTTAGTCGAAGCCTCTGATGAAGTAATCAGTTAAGAAGAGAAGGAGGGTCTCAGTATTAAGGTACTTGCGGAAGCCAAATTGGGAGGGATGAAGTAAATTGTTGGTTTCAAGGTAGTATGTTAACTGGGCATTAACGATCTTTTCCTTAATTTTAGAGATGAAAGGGAGATTGGAGATGGGGCGAAAGTTAGCGGGGTCCTTGGGGTCTAGTGAGGGTTTCTTGAGCAGTGGTTTGACCACTGCATGTTTGAGGGAGTCGGGTACAATGCCAGCATTGAGGGAGCAATTGATGACATCGGCAGTAGGTTTGGCAATGGAGTCGGGTATCATGAGGAGGGCTTTGGTAGGTATAGTATCAGAGTGGTGTATTGCTGGTTTAATCTTTTTGATGATTGATACGATTTCGGTGGATGAGACCATGTCAAGGGATTTGAAGGTAGCAGAGGTAGAGCCTGAGCCTACAGGGAGCGGTTGGGGGTCAGAGGGGAATCTAAGGAGGATATTAGCAATTTTATTGTGAAAGTATAGAGCCAGTTCTTCACGTTTGCTACTGGCTTCATTGTCTGGAATAGCAGGGGTGAGGGCTTGGTGAGATTGGACACATAGGTGAAGAGGGCTTTGGGGTTGTATCTGTAGTCATGTATTCTTGAGGCATAGAAATCACGTTTAGCTTTGAGTGTGGCGGATCTGTAGCAATGTAGGAAGGATTTGAAGATGGATGCTTTTTGGGGGGGTGGGGTCTTTGCGCCAGGCTCTTTCCTTTTGTCTTAGGTCAACGGAGTACCATGGTTTTAGGTTTTTAGTCGATGGGTTCACCTCGCGTCTGCTGATGGGGCACAGTTTGTTGGCAATGCCTAAGGTGACATTGCTCCAAGAATCAACAGCAGCCACAGGGAAGGACCAGTCAAGTTTGGACAAGAGTCCGGCAAGGGCTGAGATGAGTTCCTCGCTGGGGCAGGGTTTTCTGTAGACAATGGAGGTGCTTGTGTGGGGGTTGCATGAATTAGGTGTCATTATAGAGAGAGAGGTTTTGATGATGGAATGGTCGGACCATGGAACAGGGGTACATGAGGGCTTGTTAGGGGAGAGGATGCTGGTGTTAATAAAGATGAGATCAAGGGTGTGTCCTGCTTTGTGAGTAGGAGAAGAGATGACTTGTGTAAAACCAATGGTGTTGAGAGAGTTGAGGAAGGCTTCACAGGACAGTGAGCGGGGGGAGACATTAACATGGAGGTTGAAGTCTCCTAGTATTATGGCGGGGGCTTCAACGTTAAGGTTATCGGAGATGAATTCAATAAGGGGGGAGAGGTCAAGCTAGTTAAGAGAAAATCCAGAACCCTTGATCTATTCCCTAGGCATTGGGAGGCCAGAATTCAAAGGCAATTATCTGGATAACTTCTGATTTATCAAGATAAATGAGGTTTGAATATTGGAAGCATTTATCTAGCTGAACTTTAGCTGGATAAGTTGTTGTTAGGTAAAATGTAGCTGAATAAGTTAGGGGAGTTCCAGGGTGGAGTTAATCAAATAACTTATTCCGCTTCCCCCTCCCCATTCTCCACCTAGCACCTCCAAACATTGTTTAAAAGTGGTATGGTTCTGATAGTTGCCGCCTCTTTGCTCCCCCCCCCCCCCCCACACACACACAGACCAACCCTTACCATCCCACCCATCCGGCATCCTCCCAAACACCTTTGGCTACCAGGATCACAGTACTCTTGTACTGCTCCCAGCAGCTTCCAATGTTGCTGTAGCAAAATGCGGGAGCAGTACAAGAATACTGCAGTCGCAGTGGCCAAAGGGATTTGTAAAGATTTATGGTGGGGGGAGGTACGAGTTGGTCTGGAGGGATGAGGGGGAGCCAGAGGTAAGTATTTTTTAACAAGGAGGGGGGGGGGGGGCGAGGGAAGGGTGACAAACAGCCCCATACCACATTAACCTTTTAGGCAATACTTGAGGAGGCCCAGGCGAGCAGACCTCATATTTGTGACATTGTGGTGGGAATGGGGAATTGGACTGCCAGGCCCATGAGGTTGTTTTGTTTTAAAACAGATCAGTTAACTAGCTATATTTTTTTTTTAATATGACTGGTTAAGCTTAAAGCTATCCAGGTACACATACTTGGATAACTTTAAACATAACCAAGGTTATTCTGAGAAGGCCAGTTAGGTTTAAAGTTATTTAGATAAAGTTGCCAGATAACTTTGGGGATATTGAGCAGGACCTTTATCCCACTGAATATCCCTGATAAGTTATCCATCTAAATTAACTGGATAACTTTTTTTTTTTTCTCATCTTTTTAAATAATGGCTTCTGGGAGGGGGTAGCTCATAAGAAAAATATACATCTCAACTGAATTGGTTAAATTGAAGGAACTTTCGTGAACTTTCATGGCAATGTGAACACCTATTTCAAACTGAATGTTCCCTCCCCTACTTCTAAGGTTTAGTGAGTTAAATCAACTAACACAAGTGATCAAAGCCAAGTTAGCCGATTGATCATCTGTAATCCAACTGCATATATAGGGGCAGATTTTAAAAGCCCTGCGCACGTAAATCCAGCTGGACTTGCACGCCGGCGCACCTATGTTGATTAGGCCACGGGACACGCATACGTCCCAGGGCTTTGCTCTGGGGGGCGTGTCGGGGGCGGCGCGGCATACGGGGGTCGTGGGTGTAGTGTCGGCCCGGGGGGCGTTCCGGGGGTGTGGCAGAGGCCTCTGAACCAGGCCCTGGGCCGGGGAATGGCGCGCTGGCCGGCATGCGCAAGTTACGCCTGCCTCAGTTAGGCGTAACTTTCTGAACAAAGGTAGGGGGGGGATTTAGTTAGGGTTGGGGGGTGGGTTAGGGAGGGGAAGGTGGGGGGGGGGGGGGGGGGGCGGAAAAAAGTACCCTCCGAGGCCGCTCCGATTTCGGAGTGACCTCTGAGGGACCGGAGGCAGGCTGCTCGGCTAGGCGCGCGCAGGTTGCACAATTGTGCAGCCCCCTGCGCGCGCCGTCCCTGGATTTTATAACGTGCACGGCAGCGCGCGCATGTTTTCAAATCGGGTGTAGATTTGTTCGCACCAGGTTGCACGAACAAATCTACGCCCGCGCATAACTTTAAAAATCTACCCCATAGTGTGGCATACATAACTTGATTTATGAAAGGTTTTCTTCCATTCTGTGCTTTGTGGGAAAATCCTTTGATAATTTGCCTGGAATATAACCTAGAAACCTTATCTGTCTTTTTCTCTGACACTTTCATTTGGTGAGCTGCTCTACAATTTCATATTATTGAGAACCATGTATGATTTTTATTGGTAGTACTTAAAAATTGAAGAATATGTATAATTTGGTACAAAATTAACTAGTCGTCTCGTTTTAGTGAGTGACACCACGTTGCACTACATTGGAACTGAACCCTGGAAGCCAAAAGAAGCTCTGGAAGATGGTGGCATTATCACTGATAAGTCTGACATCTTTGCTTTTGGATTAACATTGTGGGAGATGATGACCCTGGCTATACCTCATGTTAATTTGCCGGATGAAGATGATGGTACATTTTTAATAGACACATTATGGGACTTGCTGTAGTAGAGGCAAATAAATGGATAAGTATTGGTTCTCATCGTCAAATGTAATTAAAATTATCCACATGCAGCATAGTCACTCACTATGCAGCTCCTTCTGTGTGCAAACTGACTAGAGGTTTTGTACATGCTAAACTTTGCTTTTAAAAGTCCTTTTTTTAAAATTAGAAAGTTCTTAGCCATTTATCTATAAATTATTTCATCTCCTTGCTTTCTGGAGATGTACAATATTTTTGCATGGAAAAGCTATTAGAAGTTACATCCCAGAGCTAGCTGCGTACACAAATGTGGTGATTAACTGTTGTTAATACCTTATAATTCATTTTTGTATTGCAGTGAGTTTAGATTCTATATTTTCTGTTCATACCCAGATCAGTCCAGACAAATGGGTTTTGCATCCCTACCAGCAGATAGAGGCATAGAATAAAAACATTTCTGGCACTATTACATAACCGAGAGTGCCAGCTGCAGTCTCTTAGTATTTCTCTGTCTCCACGGATGGTAGAGATGCAAACTTGCAGTTGAGAGAGAGAGTAAAAAAAAAAAAAAAAATTGAAGATCTCCCTGAGGTGTTATGCACCTTTGTGGGCCATCCCTCAGGCGGAGCCGGGCAAGTGGAGGGGGTTGGTGATCCCTGGCTGTCTCAGCCCATGTCATCCAGAGGGACGTAAGCCAGGGGTCCTGGCTCCCTCTTTCCCTTCTCTCCTTCTACAGTGGCAAGAAGAGGGAAATATGCCCTTCTTTTTCGAGGGATACCTTTTAAATTTGCTGCTCCTTTAATTAAAACCCCCCCCCCCCCCCCCCCACAAAAAAAAACAAAAAACGGGTGGTCTGCTCTCCCACCTCCAATTAGCCTTTTATTTGAAATATCTCAGCACACTGGAGCTTTTGCACCCTAAGCTGGAACAGAGTGTAGCTAAGAGAGCAAGTATGGCTGCTAAGAAGTAAGTTGTTGAACTGAAGCAGTTTTCTTTCTCGAAGGCCAGGGAAGATCTTTGCAGCGAAGCTGGCGATTTGGGGCCTACCAGCGTGGCTGACCCAACACAAGGGGAAAGCTCTGCAAATATGCTGCACTCACCAGTGGAGTCAGACCTGCCTACACGCTCCAAATTTCATGAATGATTTTGCAAACTTTGTAAAGATATAAAAAATAATAAATCTGAGCTGATCACCATGATGATCAACCTGCGGGAGGAGTTGCTGGATATCGGTCGTGAGCCTGGATGCTCACGCACTTCAGCTTGATGATCTGCAAAAAAGAATATTCAGCCCTGCGGGATGAAAATACAGTCTTCTTTGAAAAGCTTGAGGATATTGAGAACCAGTCCAACTGATGTAACCTTCATTTTCGGCGTATTGCGGAATGACTGGAGTATGACTGTGAGGCTATGATTCTGCAATTCTGTGCCTTTCTACAAGATTTCGAGGAGGCCTCCTCGCTGATATATCCATTGAGAGGGCTCATTGTGTCTTGGGCCAGCGATGTGGAGACCGCCCAAGGGATATTTATTTATTTATTTAAGGTTTTTTTATATACCAACATTCAAGACGGTAGTCCCATCATGCTGGTTCACAAGAAACAGGGGTGCAATTATAAAAACTTTACAATTTGAACAATAGTGCAGAAAAGCAGTTACATATAACAAGGAAATCAATGGAGTGAGAAGGAAAATGAAGATCAGATAATTATATATATGTATAAATAACATTGTAAGAGGTGGCTATTAACGCTATTACTAGCGGAGCGTGATGATTGATGGGAGTTACATAGTGTTAGAGTTAGGAAAGGCCTGCGTGAACAGCCACGTCTTGAGTCTTTTCTTGAATGTTGAGATGCTGGGTTCCATTCTAAGATCCGGGGGAATGGAGTTCCATAAAGTTGGACCGGCTGTGGAGAATGCCCGATCTCTAAGCGTGATGTGTCTGGTAGTTTTGGCTGGAGGTACTTAAAGTGATCCTTTGTAAGCATCTCTTGTCGGTCTTGTTGAATGGTGTAATCGGAGGGGGATATGGAGATCGATTAGAGCTAATTGATGGATGTTTTTGAAAATGGTGAGAATGACCTTGTAGATTATTCTGAAGTGGATGGGCAGCCAATGGAGGTTCATCAGGATAGGGGTTATGTGTTCTCTTCTCCTGGTGTTAGTGAGTATACGGGCGGAGGCATTTTGGACCATTTGCAATGGTTTGGTGTGTGATGAAGGGAGACCAAGCATGATGGTGTTACAATAGTCCAGCTTTGCGAAAATGATTGATTGTAGAATCGTTCTAAAGTCATGTGTGTGGAAGAGAGGTCGTATTCTTTTCAGCACTTGGAGCTTATAAAAGCAGTCTCTGGTGGTTTTGTTGATGTTCGCTTTCAGGTTTAGGTGATTGTCAATTAGAACTCCTAGGTCTCTCACTTGTGTAGTATTTGGAACGGTAGGATGAGTGTGTGTGAGGGAGCTGTTTTCTGGTGTGATGAGTAGAAGTTCCGTTTTTGATGAATTTAGTATCAAGTTGAGACTTGTGAGAAGCTGTTTGATATTTTGGAGGCAGGTTTCCCAGTGAGACAGAGTTTTTGCGAGCGACTCTTCAATGGGGATCAGGACCTGAATATCGTCAGCGTAGAGGAAGTGTTTGAGATTGAGGTCAGTGAGAAGTTTACATAAGGGTAACAGATAAATGTTAAACAAGGTAGGAGACAGGGAAGAGCCCTGAGGGACTCCTACTGACGCAGGGTGAAGAGAGGATTCTTTATTATGAATCTTAACTTTATATCCTCTGTTGCTGAGGAAGGTTCTGAACCATGATAGGGCAGTGCCTGAGATACCTATGGCTGTTAGTTGGTTGATGATATAATTGTTTGCTTTCATTCTTTTACAGTGAAGGATCATTGGGAAAAAGAAGAAATCGTGGTCCATTTTTGCAGACCTATCATCTATCACTGTGTGCAAGCGTTTCGAAATGAGGAATATCGCCTCAATATTACGCAGTGAAAGCTGCCAATATAGAGGGCTCTACCCCTTTGGATTGGTATTCACCATGCAGGGGTCTTCCCACAAAATTAAATCAGGTGAAGCAGAGGCCATTCTTACAGAGCTGGGCTTTGTGGTCCCTTTCTCTATCACAATAGTTTCCGCAGTGAATGTATACCAGGAAGATTGTCCACGAAGGCAGCGGGTAGAGAAGGGAGGTCAACAACTATAATGCCTGTCTGGAGGAAACATCCCTAAGCAGGACTCAATGTCTTGAGTTTATTATAGTTTTTTGCTTTTTGTTTTGGTGCTAGCTCAGTTCTTTTTATGTTTTTCTGAGCTCAGCTAATACTGATGTTGTGTGTTAATGTGTGCTATAGTGCTTTGCTTTAATTCAGATTTATAACTTGCTTTGGCTTCTGGGGGGTGTTTTAGGGCCTCCTGGTTCTCTCCTCACTTCTCACCTGCCTAGTGTATGAGCAGCTTTCTTAATAGGGAGTGGGTGGGTGGGGGGGGGGAGGGATTGGGAAGGGGGTTTTATTATTGAAAATGCATTTGGGGTTTGGTGACCAGGTAGACCACAATCTGGTAAGAGATGTGATCAGGATTAAAGTATATCTCCATTGGGCTTCCTCTCCATATAATTCTATGACAGTTCCAAGAGATGGAAGGAATTTACTTGTTATCAATATCTTCGCTACTGCGTTTTCATGATGGCTCAGTTTAGAATACTTTCCCTGAATATGAAAGGTTTAAATAATCATAGGAAGCAAAAATTATTATACGTAGACTTGGTAGATCAGAAAGTCTCCATAGCCTTTATCTAAGAGACATTTGAAGAAGAGGCATGAGTATCTTATGACTTCTACTTCTTACCCGCGTAGATTCTTCGTGGCAGCCTCTCAGGGACACAAATACCACGGGGTAGGTATTCTCTTTTCCTCATAGTTTGCCAAGTCAAGAAAAGTTATGGCGACTCTTTAGGAAGGTTTATCCATATTCACATTGAAGTGGGGTGAGAAATTATAATGCTGGTTAATGTGTATGTACCCAGTTCTGAACAGGGCCCCTTTTTTGAGAATTTGGCTGCAATTTTGGACAAGAGGGTAAACTGCTTATTGGAGGTGACTTCAACTTGACAGTGTTTCCACAAGTGGATAATTCCTCTGGAGGAGGTCAAACACTTAAGGGTTCCCAGGTGTAAACTTAAACAGATAATGTATAAATGGAATATGGTGGACATTTGGAGGAACTGCCATCCTAAACTAAGGAATAATGCCCTTTTCTTCAAAGCACATAATGTCTACTCTCGCATTGACCACATGTGGGTGGATAGGTTATTATCAAACCAAGTAATTGAAGCGGATATTGGGGATTATAACATGGTCTGACCATGCCCCTGTCTGGCTGGATTTATTTACAAATTTAGATGGGGGTAATCTGTTCTGGAGACTTAACAATTCTCTATTACCCGATGAATTGCTCTGCCTCACTCTGCAAGGCATGATTAAGGATTATCTTCTATTTAACAATGTGAATGGTTTGTCTCCAATAGTTATATGGGAGTTTCTGAAGGCTGTTCTGAGAGGCTGTTTGATTTCTCAGGCATCCTTCAAAAACAAAGAAAAAAACTCATTTGAGGACTTTGTTGCTCTCTAAAATCTCAGTACTTGAGTATTCCAATAAACTTAACCTCGCAAAATCATCCATGTGCCCTGGATGCAGGCCTAATTAACCTCATCCATAGAAATCAGGCAAAGGTTCTCTCATTTTTACAGTGAACTGTATAGCAGAGATTCTATTATTAGAAATTATTTATTTATTTATTTTTTAATTTACAGACATTCGATCTGAGATCACATCGGTTTACATTCAGGTACTGTAGGTATTTCTCTATCCCCAGAGGGCTTACAATCTAAGTTTTGTACCTGAGGCAATGGAGGATAAAGTGACTTGCCCAAGGTCACAAGGAGTGACAGCGGGACTCGAACCCTGGTCTCCTGGTTTGTAGCCCACTGTCTAACCACTAGGCTATTCCTCCTCCTTTCTAGTGTTCAGGCAGTTGAGATTGAAGATTTTCTACAGGGTATATATTTACCTAGTTTAATAGAACAACAATTTATGTTAAATAGTGAGATTCAATCAGTAGAAGTTTTGCAGGTAATCAGAGACTTAAAAGTCAATAAAGCCCCTGGTCTTGACGGCTTTTCTCCTAAATCTTATAAAAGTTTCGACCTTTATATAGTGGTACCCTTGACAAACATGTTTAATGCTCTTTGGAATGGAACTTCTCTTTTAGAAGGATCAAATCTAACAGGGATTACTGTTCTGGCAAAACCTGGGAGGGACTCTTTGCTTTGTGGTTCATACAGACTGATTTCCGTCTTGAATGTAGACCTTAAAATAATGACCAAAGTCCTCACAAACCGGTTGACCATGTTCATTAGTAGTCTGATTCACGCGGACCAAGTAGGATTTATTCCTCTGCGCATGGCTGCAGTCGATGTCCATAAGATCATTGTTATTTTGTGGTATTCCTCAAGGGCTAACATCACGGTAGTTTTGCTATCCATCAAAGCTGAGAAAGCATTTGATATGGTGCACTGGTATTTTCTGTTTAAGGTTTTGGATAAAATGCGCTTTAGCCATCATTTTATCAGTTGGTTTCAGAAACTATACGAACATCCACAAGCCTCTGTAAAAGTAAACGGGGATTACTCTGAATCCTCCTCTCTCAATAGGGGGACATGCCAGTGGTGCTCCTTATCTCCTTTATTATTTGCGTTCTCCTTAGAGCATTTTGTTGCAAGGATTAGAGGAAACAGATATCCAAGGGGTTAGGATTGGTGAGGGAATGTATCAGCTTTCCCTCTTCGCTGATGCTATGTTTACTCTATCTCAATCACAGGAGACCCCCAGAGAGGTTATGATCAAACTCCATAGATTCAGTAGAGTCTCTGGGTGTAAATCAATTTTGAGAAATCTGAAATTTTGAATATTTCGATCTCTATGAATGCCCTAACAGCCTTGCATTGGGCCTTTCCTTTTAAATGGGCTACCAGACACCTTAAATATTTATGGATTTATTTGGGCCAGAACAGATGATTTACTTCCATATAATTATAATCCCCTGGTGAACACCTTATATAAGGATTTGAAGTGCTGGGACAGACTGGGGCTCTTGTGGCTTGGGAGATTGGCAACCATAAAAATGAATATTCTACCCCATTTTCTCTATCTATTCCGAACCTTGCCAATTCCTTTCTCAAACAAACTTTTGAAACAATGGCAGAAATGTATGTATTCCTTTATCTGGAAATGGTACTATTTCAACCAAAACTTAGAGGTGGCCTATTTGGTATGGTATTGTGTGTCAGCCCAATTACAAGCAGTGGTTGACTGGCATAGGCAGAGAGATCAGAAGCAGTGGGCGACCATCAAACAGAGCTTAGTGGGTAAAATGCCCTTATCTGCAATGATTTGGCAACCTAAACTGATGTGGAGACCTATAAGGGTGATGTCTTTCAGTACTTTTAACACCCTGTGTGTCTGGTTGCAATGGAACGGGACACTTATAGGCCAAAGAAACTACTTTTACAGTAATGCTATATATAATCTTGATTATGCACCAGAATTGGTAGCCAAAGTATCCTCAACCTTGGGCAGGTTTGGGGGGGGGGGGGGTAATTGTATATTACCATGGGAAAACTTCAAAAGTAAGTGCACCTCTTCTGGAATTAATAGTCTCCCACATTAATCTAGATTCTCCAGCAATTATACTCGGCGACTTCAATTTACATGTTAACAATCCCTCTCTATCTACAAATGGGAAAACTTTCATTACCGCCTTATCTGCTTTAGGTTTCAACCAAATTATCAAGAAACCCACCCATAAAGCAGGTCACACATTGGACCTCATCTTCACTAATTCTGGTATCTCTAATTCAACTCAACCGATCTGCGAACCAGTACCCTGGTCGGACCACTCTCTAATCTCGACCACCATCACACTGGCACAAAAAAACAGCTCCCTCGCCCCTCAACAACAATTCTCCTATAGGAAAATATGTGCATCTGAGGACCTCCACAACCACCTAGTTTTAGAACTACCCCACTTGGACCTTTCCTCTCCAAATTCAGCACTTCATTCTTGGAATAATATCACAGAAACTGCAGCTAATAAACTATGTCCTCTAACAACTAAAAAACTAAAACACAACCTTCCAAAAAAACAACCTTGGTTTAATGAAGAACTACAAAATCTAAAACTTTCCCTCAGACGGAAAGAAAGCAAATGGCGCAAATCTCCTTCAGCGTCCACCCTCTCTGCCTACAAATTTGCTCTCCACCACTACAAAAATTCCTTGCTAAAAATCAAGAGACTTCTATGCTCATAAGATCCATCATATGATCTTTGATGCTAAAGCCCTTTTCGCCTACGTCTCCAATTTAACTCAAATCCAAATACCTGACATTCTATTTAACAAAGCCCAAGAAAAAGCAGAGGAACTTGCCCTCTTCTTCAACAACAAAATAGCCAACCTTCTTTCTAAGAATTTGCTCAATACCTCTTCCCCTCACAGTACCTTTATACACCATAACAAAAACATCTCACTCAACTCATTGGAACCCACTACAACTTCGGAAATCCATAGAATACTGAAAAATATGAAACCATCGACACACCCATTAGACCAAATCCCTTCCAAATTACTCCTCCTTATTCCGGACACCATATCCAAAGCTCTGGCAGACATAATCAACTGCTCTTTATCTAAAGGACTCTACCCTGACGACCTCAAAATGGCATCAATCAAACCGCTCTTGAAAAAACCAAAGTTAGACCCAGACGACCCCTCCAATTTTCGCCCTATCTCAAACCTCCCATTCATTGCTAAAGTCATGGAAAAACTGGTTAACTCTCAATTATCAGACTACCTGGAAGACCACAAAATTCTCTACCCTTCACAATATGGCTTCAGGAAATCATTAAGTACAGAATCTCTCCTAATTTCCTTAACAGACTACCTCATCCTAGGCCTAGACAAAGGCCAGTCCTATCTTTTGATTCTCTTGGACCTCTCAGCCACCTTTGATACTGTTAACCACTCCATGCTCCTAAACCAACTATTGAACATCGGCATAACAGGCTCTGCACTGTCCTGGTTCCACTCATTCTTAAAAAATAGAGGCTTCAAGGTAAAAATACACAGCAAAGAATCTAAATGCTACCCTTCATCTCAAGGAGTTCCCCAAGGTTCATCCCTCTCACGTACCCTCTTTAACATCTACCTCCTCCCTCTCTGCCAGCTTTTAACCAACTTGAACCTTAAACACTATCTGTATGCCGACGATATCCAAATTGTAATACCAATCAAAGAATCCATTAAAAAAAACCCTCGAGCTTTGGGATTATTGTCTACAAGAAATCAACTCCCTCCTTTCCAGTATGAATTTAATCCTAAATTCCTCAAAAACGGAACTCCTTCTCATATCCTCTGAGATCTGCCACACACCCACAATTCCTCAAACTAATTTACAAACAACAAAAGTAAGAGATTTGGGCGCAATCATCGATAATAGGCTTAATTTAAAAGCTTTCATAAACCAAACTACTAAAGACTGCTTTCATAAACTGCATGTTCTAAAAAGAATAAGACCACTGTTCCACAACCATGACTACAGGACTATCCTACAAGCAATAATCTTCTCCAAGTTAGACTATTGCAATTCTTTATTATTAGGTACCCCATCAGCACATTCCAAACCGCTACAAATGGTTCAAAATACTGCAGCCAGAATCCTAACTAATACAAAGAGAAGAGAGCACATTTCCCCAATCCTTAAAGAATTACACTGGCTGCCAATTCATTTCAGAATTCTTTATAAGTCAATCACCATAATCTACAAATCCATCCAACAAATCGCTCCTCTCAACCTACAAATCCCTTTCATAAAGCATACTTCCTCCAGACCCATAAGAGAGTACTACAAAGAGTCTCTGCAAGTACCGCCTTCCAAAACTTCCCTCCACATAACTTACAGAGATAGGGCTTTCTCCACAGCAGGACCCACGCTTTGGAACTCCATACCAACGGAACTTAGACAGGAACCCTGCTTACTGACATTCAGAAAAAGACTTAAAACATGGCTTTTCAAACAAGCCTTCCCAGACTCAGATTAAAAACAATTCAATCCGATATTCAACCTCCAATCAACATCTTTTATTATTATAACCATCCTGGTATCCTACCCCTAAGCATTATAATCATCCAGAATCTTCATTACTTATGATTTCTTCTTTATTGTTAAACTACATACTTGTTCTGAACAATTCATTGTAAATCTCAAACATCCATTTTTGGAAATTCCTCCATTCTACAGGTTTATACACTATGTTAAAGTTTCTATCTTGTCTTCTTCTTGCTCCTAGTTGTACGACTCCTTGTTTATTGTAACTGCATCTATATTATGTATAGTTCATATTATTTCGTTCTCTGTTCCGGTTATCACCCATTGTTTATTGTAAACCGGCTTGATGTGATATTATCACGAATGCCGGTATAGACAAAATTAAAATTAAAATATAAATAAATAAATGATAAAAAAAAATTTCATGTGGTATGCACAATTACATCACTTTTTACATATTCCGGTAGTCTGTCATGTTCTTTTTAAGGGAAGAACTCTCCTGGAGGGTTTACTGCCTAATGGTCGACAAACTAAAAGGAGTCATTTCCAAAATATATAATTTATTAAATGAAGAATTGGTGGGAAAACCATCTCATATAGTGGCCTGGGAGATATAGCACTTATTGCTGTGGATGATTGGGATTTGATTTTTCTTCATACAGCTAGGAGCTCCATTTCAGTGGGTATTTTGGAAAATTCTTTAACTGTTTAGATGGTATCTTACTCCAGAAAGACTACACCGCATGTATCCCAAGTTTAGCAATAGCTGTTGGAGGTCATGTGGAGTGGAGGGTTCTCTTTACCACATTTGGTGGAGTTGCCTGTCCATATTGACATTTTGGCTAGAAGTTTATACTTTTGTAGAAAAATTAACAGGGTTACAACTGATACCTTGTGTGAAATCTGTTTTATTAAACTTTCCCATTTTAGAAGGTAATAGTATAGAGCAGTTGCTAGTACATCAAATATTTCTTGCAGCAAGAGGCAAGATTGCTCTAAAATGTAGATCACCAGAAGCAGTCTATACTAGATGTGGTCCGGCATCTTTATAAAGTATACCTTTTAAGTAAAATTACAGCTGTACATAAAACACAGCTTCCAATTTCGAGAAGGTTTGGGCCCCGTATATATGCTGGAATACCTTTAATTATTAGGAACCATGTTAGGAGTGCTGACACGATTGGGTGATTGGACTTGTATTCTCTGTTTCTGTTTGTCCTCTTGATACTCTCAACCGGAATATGCTATCACAAGATCTGTTTTTTTTTAATATTCTTGGTCTATTGCTTTATCATATGTTGGGATGTATTCACCCTGTTTGTACCTTTCATGCATAAAAGGTGGGGGGCTGGATCGAGGGAGGGTGGGTGGGGGAATGGGGGTAACTCGTAATACTCTTTGAAGGAATATGATGTATATGTCGATATTCAGTTGTATTTGTAGAATCTTTCAATAAATTTTAAATTGAAAAAAAAGCAGACCATTCGGGTGGTGGCTTTCAGGAGGGAGAAGGATCGCAGAGTCTCTGGTAGCATCGGAAGTCCTGGGCTGATTGCATCAGTGCAGTGCAGCTGCTGCAGGACCATGCCACATGGTTGAGGCAATGGCACAGACATCACAGCGTGGGACAGCCTGTAAGGCCTGTGGATTGCGTCGAGAGCCCCTCAGTTTGGCAGAGTTCTGCACAGCTTGTATCGGGGGGGGGGGGGGGGAGGGATCCTCCAGTGAGGCAGAAGGCTCGAGCAGAGTCACCCAGTCAGTGGGCCCGGTGCCAGAGGCTCCTGGGGGGCTGCAAGCACTGGGGTTTCTAAGGAGGCACATGGCAGAAGGCAAACAACTGTGGGAAAACTTAGGGATTCCCCTCCTGTCTCCCATGAACTTGAATAATTCTGAGGAATTTGCTGGTGAAGAGGAGACTGAGGGGAGGCGTGCCATGTGATGAGCCCTCTGATGTGGAGGAATTTTTCACAGATTTCGTTTTGCTCCTGCAAAAGGCCTATTTGGCAAGGAAGGGGGCAGTTAGGAAGCAGCCCCTGGTGGGAAGGTTGTAATGTCCCCCCAAAGAAGCCTAGACTAGCTCCGAAAGAGGAGTCCGGGAGTCTGTTGTGTTGCCTGAGTCTGGGTGGGGGGGCCTCCAGATAAAGACACTGGTCACAGACCTTGGGATGACCCACTGGATGCAGGGGGTGTGCCCGCACATGGTCTAGGGGATGATCCCACGAATAGTGATCCAGATGCCGACCCATAGGCTGATAAGGACGCAACAGATCCAGATGAAGCTCCAATTTCAGAGGGGGATGACCCGAGGATTGTCCAGCTATTCTGGAAGGAAGGGTTGAGATGTCTCATTCTTCAGGTCCTTGAGGAGCTGGGGATTAAGGTTACCCAGGAAGACTCAGACACTGAGAGTGTGGACTCAGTCCTAAATGGGCTTTGGGGGCCACCAAAGGCTTTTCTGTTGCCCAAGAAGATAAGGAAGTTTAGTGAACCGGGAGTGGGATACCCCGAGGGCTGGCTTGAAAGTCAGCAGGGCAATGGAGAAATTGTACCCGCTCACTGTAGAGACCTTGGAGCTTTTGAGACTACCTAAGGTAGATGTGGTGGTGTCTGTGGTAATTAAGAAGACCACCATCCCCGTAGTTGGTTAAGCTGCGCTAAAGGATGTTAAGAACCAAAAACTGGAGATCCAGTTAAAAGGATGTTTGAGGTTTTAGCATTGTCTCCAGGCGGCCATTTGTGGGAGCCTGATGCAAAGAACCTGCTTGTGTTGGGTGCAGAAGACGCAGGAGGCGGAGCATGCTGCAGCGGACAATTCCAGGCAGGGAGACCGGGGTGGCCTGTGTGGCAGATGCTCTTTTTGACTTGGTGCACGCTTCGGTCAGGAGCATGGTTTCGGCAGTGGCGGCTCACAGGCTTCTGTAGTTGCACAATTGAGCAACGGATGTTTGGTCCAAGTCACAATTGTGTAATCTTCCCTTTAAGGGAAAGCTGATGTTTGGAGAGGATTTGGAACAGCTGATGAAGCAGTTAGGGGAGTCTAAGGGAAATAAGATTCCGGAGGACAGGAAAGCAGTCAAAAAGACTTTTTTCAACATGTTCTCACTTCAGAGATTTGAGGCACTGTCGGTCTAGCAAGGGGGTGCCAGCCTTAGAACAGAAGCAAACCTTTGCATAGCAGCAGTCCTTTTGGAATGCCCGCAGGACTCCCAGGGAGTGTTCTGGTCAGGGGGCTGGAGCCAGTAAGGCCCTACAATGAAGTCATGCCAGTCCACTCTTCTGTGGAAGCAGTGGAGGGGAGATTAACCCTTTTCTTAGAGGAGTGGACCAAGATCATGTCAGCGAGTGGGTTCTACAGCAGTAAGAGATGGTTATGCCTTAGAATTTTCTCATCCTCTGAGAGAGGCTTTTCTGATGTCCTGTGTATCCCGAAGCAAGCAAGAAGCAATCCAAAAGACATTGCTCCATCTGCAAGAGCTAGAGGTGATTGTGCCGGTACCTCCGGTAGAGAGAGGAAAGGGCAAGTACTCCATTTATTTTGTGATGTTCAAAAAGGAGGGGCACATTCAGGCCTATTCTGGATCTTCAGAAGATTAATATGGCACTGCGGGTACTGCACATCTGGATCGAAATGTTGCAAATTCCAGTTTTGGCCTATTCCTGTCGGGCTAGCGACTGTGCCGCGGATATTCATGAAAGTGATGGTAGTTGTGGCGAATCCCTGAAAGGGGTGAGGATTCTAGTTCATCCATAAGAACATAAGAAAATGCCATATTGGGTCAGACCAAGGGTCCATCAAGCCCAGCATCCTGTTTCCAACAGTGGCCAATCCAGGCCATAAGAACCTGGCAAGTATCCAAAAACTAAGTCTATTCCATGTTACCATTGCTAATGGCAGTGGCTATTCTCTAAGTGAACTTAATAGCAGGTAATGGACTTCTCCTCCAAGAACTTATCCAATCCTTTTTTAAACACAGTTATACTAACTGCACTAACCACATCCTCTGGCAACAAATTCCAGAGTTTAATTGTGCGTTGAGTAAAAAAGAACTTTCTCCGATTAGTTTTAAATGTGCCCCATGCTAACTTCATGGAGTGCCCCCTAGTCTTTCTACTATCCGAAAGTGTAAATAACCAATTCACATCTACCCGTTCTAGACCTCTCATGATTTTAAACATCTGTATCATATGCCCCCTCAGCTGTCTCTTCTCCAAGCTGAAAAGTCATATCCTCTTTAGTCTTTCCTCATAGGGGAGCTGTTCCATTCCCCGTATCATTTTGGTAGCCCTTCTCTCTACCTTCTCCATCGCAATTATATCTTTTTTGAGATGCGGCGACCAGAATTGTACACAGTATTCAAGGTGCGGTCTCACCATGGAGCGATACAGAGGCATTATGACATTTTCCGTTTTATTCACCATTCCCTTTCTAATAATTCCCAACATTCTGTTTGCTTTTTTGACTGCTGCAGCACACTGAACCGACGATTTCAATGTGTTATCCACTATGACACCTAGATCTTTCTTGGGTTGTAGCACCTAATATGGAACCCAACATTGTGTAATTATAGTATGGGTTCCCTATATGCATCACTTTGCACTTGTCCACATTAAATTTCATCTGCCATTTGGATGCCCAATTTTCCAGTCTCACAAGGTCTTCCTGCAATTTATCACAATCTGCTTGTGATTTAACTACTCTGAACAATTTTGTGTCATCTGCAAATTTGATTATCTCACTCGTCGTATTTCTTTCCAGATCATTTATAAATATATTGAAAAGTAAGGGTCCCAATACAGATCCCTGAGGCACTCCACTGTCCACTCCCTTCCACTGAGAAAATTGTCCATTTAATCGTACTCTGTTTCCTGTCTTTTAGCCAGTTTGCAATCCACGAAAGGACATCACCACCTATCCCATGACTTTTTACTTTTCCTAGAAGCCTCTCATGAGGAATTTTGTCAAATGCCTTCTGAAAATCCAAGTATACTACATCTACCGGTTCACCTTTATCCACATGTTTATTAACTCCTTCAAAAAAGTGAAGCAGATTTGTGAGGCAAGACTTGCCCTGGGTAAATCCATGCTGACTTTGTTCCATTAAACCATGTCTTTCTATATGTTCTGTGATTTTGATGTTTAGAACACTTTCCACTATTTTTCCTGGCACTGAAGTCAGGCTAACCGGTCTACAGTTTCCCGGATCGCCCCTGGAGCCCTTTTTAAATATTGGGGTTACATTTGCTATCCTCCTGGATGACTGGCTTATCTGAGCAGTGTCATGGATGGAATGTGCTCTGGCAGTGCACCAGGTCATGGAAATGTTGTGCACGCTCGGCTGCGTGATAAATTTGTCATCTGGCACCTACCCAGTCTGTAGAGTATTTGGGAGTGTTATTCCACACCCGAGTTGGCAAGGTGTTTCTGACCCCAGAGAGAGTGGCGAAGTTGCAGGTGCAGATACTTCATTTGTTATGCCTTTTGATTCCCAGAGCCTGGGATACTTAAGGTGCTGGGTTCAATGGTGTCTACTCTGGAAGTAGTTCCTTGGGCCTTTGCCCACGTATGTCTTCTCCAGAGAGCTTTACTTTCATGGTTGGAACTGATGTCTGATGATTTTCAGCTGCTGTTACTGGCTCAGGGTGACTCCAGGTCCATTCGGTCCTGGTGGCTTTCTTGCTGCAGTTTGGAGAAAGGGGTGAATCTAGAGACTCCAGACTTAGGTGGTGGTGACCATGGATGCCAGCCTCAGTGGTTGGGGGGGGGCGGTCTGCCCAAAGTCTGTGTTCACGAGTGGAAGCAGCCTGATCTATCAATCATCTAGAAACGAGAGCAATGTGCTGAGCATTGCTGTATTTTCTCCTTCAGATTCGAGGGCGACTGGTGAGTGTGTTCTTGGACAATGCCACAACAGTTGCCTATATCAATTGTCAAGGCGGGACAAAAAGCCATGGAGTAGTTCTCAAGGCCCAGGAACTCTTTGTTTGGGCAGAATCTGGAAGGGATAGCAGCTTTGCATATAGCCAGAGAGGGCAATATACAGGCAGATTATCTCAGCAGGCAAAACTTGGATCCAAGGAAATGGGAGTTATCGATGGCGGACTTTGACCTGATTTGCACCAAATGAGGCATCCCACAGATGGATCTAATGGCAACTCATAAAAATGCCATAGTGCCTCATTTTTCAGTTGTAGGTTGGCACCGAGGGCTTGGGCACTCTGGTTCTTCCTTGGCCAACAGGGATCCTGCTATGCATCTTTCCTCCATGGCCCCTGGTAGGGTTCATGTTGCAGCACGTAGAGAAACATCCAGACAGGGTAGTACTGGTAGCGCCAGAGTGGCCACATTACCTATGGTTTGTGAATTTGTTTCGGCTCACGATACAGGCCTATGCGATTGGCTCAATCTGCCAGATTTGATGCAACAAGAACTTGTCTCTGATTGGGAGGATCGTTTTTGTCTCACGGCTTGGCTTTTGAGAGGTGACGTTTGCTGTTGGGGGATACTCCGAGTTGGTTATTACCACTTTGTATCAGGCTAGAAGACCGTCCATGTCCATGGTTTATGTCCAGGTATGGAGAGCGTTTGAGTCCTGATGTATTGTTCAAGGGTTGGTTCCTTTATGAGTGGATATTCCACACATCTTGGCATTTTTGCAACAGGGCTTGGCTAAGGGACTGGCCTATAAATGCGCAGAGAATTAACTTGCAGGTTTGAGTTGTCTCAGGAATAAGCTGCACAGGACAGCCTTGGTGTCTCACCCAGACATGGTGCGATTTCTAAAGGGGGCCAAACATTTGAGACCTCCAGTGTGCAGGTTGTGTCCAGCGTGTAGCTTGAATTTGGGTATGCGAGTGCTCTGTGAAGGGCCCTTTGAGCCAATGTGGAGAGTGACCCTGTAGGATCTTACCTTGAAATTGGTCTTCCTGGTGGGGATTTGTTTGGCTTCAGGCTTTGACCTGAAGAGAGCCCTTCCTGTGGATAATGAAGGATGGGGTATCGTGTTCAGTGCCCTCATTTTTACTGAAGGTTGCTTCCTCTTTCCACCTTTAACTAGACTGTGGAGCTTCCAGTCTTTCCAAACTGGGCTTCAAAGATGTCAGTCTAGGGAGCTTCACTTGTTGGATGTGAGACGGATCTTATTACGTTATCTGAAGGTCACTAACAGCTTTCAGTTTTCAGATATCTGTTTGTCTTATTTGGTGGGGCAAAGAAAGGAAATAGCATCCAAGGCTATGATTGCTAGGTTGCTATTTTCTTGGCCTATCTTTGTAAGGGCTGGAAGGTTCCAGAGGGGTTGCAGGTGCATTCTACTAGGGCACAGGCAGCTATCTAGACAGAATGTCAGTCTCCTTAGGAGTTTTGTAGGGCAGAAATGTGGTCTTCCCTGCACATTTTCACTTGACATTACCAACTGGATGTCAGGGTGCCGGACAAGTCTATATTTGGTAAGTGTGTGCAGTGAACAGGTCTTTAGGGAGCTTGGGTACATCCCACTTGTCTGGACTGATTTGGGTATGAACAGGAAAGGAAAATTGGTAATTTTCATTCCTATAATACCACAGTTAAGTCCAGAGACCCATCCCCCTGTTGTCGAAAGACCTTTAGGGACTCACTCTGTAATTTTTCTGTGTGTATATTCAGAACTGGTAGTTACAATGGTTTTTTGGTTCCTTTGTTTGATGATGGGGGCTCCAGTTTAGGGAGACTCCAACCATGAGTTCTGTATTCGCTCTGGTTAGGGTAATTTGGTGTTTTTCATGCTACTTGGCTTGGTACAAGTCAATACTGAGGGAGTGCAGGTGACACACTCGGTTATATAGCAGTGCCTGAAACATTTTTATTCTCTGACTCCATCTGCTGGTAGGGATGCAAAACCCACTTGACTGATCTGAGGTATTACAGGAACAAAAATTAGCAGGTAAAACCAATTTTCCTTTCTCTGTGGACAAGCAGAACAGTAATCAGCCACACAAGAGGGTGACTCCATCCAATGGCAATGAAACAGAAAAGCTCTCTTAGCTCAGAAAAACTAAAAAAAAATAAAAAAAAGTTTTCAGAGTATGCATGGTGTTTCCATGGAGATGCCATATAAGTCGTCTTAGCCTTTTTTCTTCAGCTTGTGCAAAAGAACACATTTTTGTGCACTCTTCTTCAGCCACTCACTGAACTTTTTGCTTGCATTTCTTTCATGTTTCTTTTTCCCCTTGTCTGTGTAGTCTTCATTTTTCTTGTTGCAAGTGTCCAAAAAAAATTTTTTTTCTTAAGTTTTCCGAAATTGAGTTTGACTTAGCTTTAATTTTCTTCATGATGGTGGTCATCAAACCAGACTTCAAAAGTTGTCCCCACTGTTCCTACAAGATGTCTTTATTGTACTAGCACAACTGTTGTGTTGCTGCTTAGGCCTGTTGTGTGATGTTTGTCTGCGCTGCCTGTGCCTGAATGTTGCCCAGAGCCAGAAGATCCAGAAGCTACACACTAAAATAATTTTTAACTTCTTGTGATCCTGCTAGACCAGTCCAGATATATGCATTTGACAACTTGCCAGCAGATAAAGATGGAGAACTAAAACATTTTCAGTGACATCATTACTGCCATAAGGGGTGGAGCAGCACAGGCATTTGCCAATATTTTCTATCTTCAGTAGATGGTGGCTGGTGGAGCAGAATTCCTTGCTTCCAGATTTTGGGCTCCAGGCCATTCCTGATAAAGCTAGTGTCATGGTTTGTTTTTTTTCCCCCCCAGTTCAACAGATTGATTCTCCCTGGTAGAGCTGGTTCTTTGGCTCCTAGGGCACCATTTCTTTTGATTGTTATTCTAGTCCTGGCTCTCTGTGTGGTCTTTGGATGAGCAGGTCCTAGTAGGTGGCTCCCAAGTTCTCAATGAGATGGGGGGTGGGGGAAGCCTTTAAAGGGATCAGGAGAGTGTTCCTGGGATGGCGTCTCCTATCTGGGATTTGTTGCTGTGTGTGTCGTCCCCCCCCCCCCCCCCCCCCCCCGCCTTATGTGGTGTTCTTGTCAGTACTGGTAAAGTACTCACACACAGGCCCACCAGTTTAAATAGTCCTCTTGCTCACACACATGCTCATTGGCTCAATCATTCTCTCTCACTCACTGGTTCACATGCTCTTGCTCACATTCATGCTCTGGAACGCACAACAAGCTTGACTGAATTATGCAGTGCAGCAATGGAAAAACAAACATCATCACTCCTCGCAAATCATCAAGCAATAAAATCATTAATATTCATAACATTAAAACTATACTAATAAAAAGAATAAATATCAAAACAGCCCATAAAAATCAAATAATTTTAAAAAGTCACATAAATTTGTTCTAATATTTTTTCAAATATTTATTTATTTACTTAAAAGCTTTTCTATACCGTCACTAAGTTATATACCATCGCAACGGTTTACAAATAGGCACATAGACTAAGGTAAGTAAATGTAGGATATCATACATTCTAACAGGTGCCAATAAAGTTCGGTTACAATTTCATAAATAAAATCATTATTTGAGTAATATTGGTCAAGTCCAGGTATATTATTGAGTTACTATCTCTTTGAGATATTACTTCTTAAATGTAGGATTGAGTAAATTCATTCTCATCTGCATTACCCTGTACTTTCATTCTCTACCCTCCACACTCTTTAGTGAAATACCATTAAAATATATCAAAACAGACTCATGAAATAACACCCCAAAATTTAAAATAGGATTAAAAAATCTCCAGTTCTCCATACCATAAAATAAATAAAATGCCAGGGATCTTTTGATTTACAATCACCCAGAGATTGTTCTGGATTTGGGAGAAGGTGGGGGCACACAATCCTCTCTCTCCCCTTCACACACACAGGCATTCTCTCTTATACATGCACGCTCTCACTCTCATACATACATGCAGGCACTCTTTATACATGTGCAGATGCTCACTCTCTTAAACACTCATGCAGGTGCTTGTTCTTTTATACACACATGCAGGCACTCTCTCACTGATATGTAGGTTCTGTCTCTAATACACACATTCAGGCTCACACACGCAAGCTCTCCCAAACACTCATGCAGGCGTGCGCTCTCATACACACACAGGCTCTTTCTTTAATACACATACCCCTTAGACCTCCTTTCTGCTGGGCCTTGGCCACACCCATGTTGCTCTTTATTTACTGCCAGAGGGGAGGTGGAAGGAGGTCAATGCTTCTGGTGGTCCTCCAACCTGCAGATGCATCTTTCTTCCAGCCCTGCGGTGGGTAGGGCTCCGTCACAGCCCCAACAAAGACCATCACGAACCGTGGCGGGTTGTACTCTTATCGCAGCCCTACTGAGACCTTCTTCCGCAGCAGCCCCTCTCAGCAAGAGCTGTGATAAAGACCACGTGACCAGTGCGACCGGCCGACCGGGGGATGCCCGATCCTTCGATAGGCCAATCTGCCCCTGTTTCTATCTAGCGTGTGATGTTGACTGGGGTGGGGAGGGGATGAGGGTTCTGGGGAGCCAGCAGTTCAGAAACTTTGCTCTCCCATGAGCAGGAAATTCAGAGCAGTACAAGCCCTCTTCCCTATCTGCAGTGCATCAGCAGGAATAGCTGCCATTTTGGATTCTGCAGGCAGCCAAGCCTTTTTCTCCTCTTTTCCTGATCTTTCCCGACCTGAAACCCAAAGCTCTCTGGTGTTGGCCTTTGAAGGGGAGAAATTCCAGGAGCCACCACATGGGATCTCTCAAGCTCTCATCAGTATCATCAGTATTTCTTTGAAGGGGGGGGGGAGGGGACATTTTCAGAAATTGTCATAAATCACAGAATTGCAACCTGCTGCGATCATGTACACTGATTAGACACATTTTTAAAATTTGCACTGGCACAGTGCCAGTGGTTTAGTGTTATAGTCTGCTTTGTCATGGGAATATACTGGCTCTAATTGTCACTGCAGCACATACAAATTGATGATATCACAGAAAAGGTCATATGCTCTGCCTCTATCTGCTGGAAGGGGACCATAACCCAATTGTTCTGGATTGGTGTAGCAGGACTAAAGGAAAGGAAATTAAAAGGTAAGTTTAAATTTCTCCTTAAATCTCAAATTCAAAATGTTTTAAAATCAGCTTTTTATAAAAGGAAATTGACACGAGTTATGTTCTCAATTAAAATCGCTTGTTTGGTGGCACAAACTATCATTAGTTTATTGCAATGCTCTTTGTTGGCCTACCAAAAAAGTATCATAAGGTACTTCAGAATAACTCAAAATGCCACTGTTTGAACACAGGATGTGAAAGGAGGGGAATATGCTGATTTTCATGGAACTCCACTGGCTGCTGATACTTGTTAGAATTAAGATCTGGAATTTCACTCTAATTTTTAAAATGTTACAGGTTAATGGTCCTGAATAATTAAAGCTTTAACAATCTACCCTCCAAATTGGGCTTGTGGTTGAATGACCAATGGAAACTGGTTGTTCTGGCAGTGAAAGAATGCTGATTACAATTAAATCAGTTTAGGGTCTTTTGGTGTGGAGGACCACTCATGTGGAATAATTTTCCCACTGGCTGTTGGACTTGAATCTGATTTGTTGAACTTTAAGAAGAGGCATAAGAACATGCCATACTGGGTCAGACCAAGGGTCTATTAAGCCCATCATCCTGTTTCCAACAGTGGCCAATCCAGGCTATATAAGTACCTGGCAAACACACTAACTTCTACTTATTAGCCGCCTTACTGACTGACTATTTAAAAACAAACACACTAACTTATGTTATTTAATGAAGCATTTTCTTCAGTTTCTGATGGATTTAGGTATTCATTGGGAAATATTTTCAGCCTGCCATAAGAAATGACAGCAATGTCAGCGTGTCTGTATTTGCCTGTTTAATGTGTTAGTAAACCATAGTGTTATAAGAATCATGTTTATCATAAATTATTTATTTATTTTTATTTATTTTTAATTTTTATATACCGAGGTTCTTATAGAGACTACAAATCACTCCGGTTTACATATAACGATAAACTGCCCAACAGAGATACGGGGCTTTACATAGAACAGTGGCAAATTACAGGAGTCAAGTGGCATATTATTGACTAACCAATTTATTAAAGCATGAGCTTTCAAGGACAGAGTACACTTCATCAGATGTATGAAGTGATGTACAAGAGATGGGTAAAATATATACAGAAGAGATAAGGCATTAGATTAGGCAGGACATGGTGAGGAGAGAGTGTTAACTGTTTGCAGATCATTCTGACTTTTCACACTTACCTCTGTTGTCAGTAGGCTACACAATAATGCTATTAAGTTCATAGATAGTTGAAGTGAGTCATGAAGCCATTGTCTCTGTTCAAACCTAGGGTGATGGTGTTAAGTTTTTTTAAAGAGTTCTAATTCAGCAGTTTCACACTGGAGTGCTCCTTTGAAGTTTCTCTGTAGGAGTATGGCAACCTTAAAGTTAAATAGAGAAAGTCCTGAAGGTTGAATTTTTCTCCTTCTGGTTTCTGAATGTTGTCATCAAAATTTATCTAAGTAGCTTTGAATATTGACTTCACTATTTTTATATCTTGTATTTTATCTTTTGGGTAGGGAGTTATTTTAAAGTGGCTCTTACATCAACATCTTGATATTTTGCCCTATCTAGAAATTGTCCTTGTCCCACCAGTCAAATGTTTATAACCCTTGAGCCCAGCTAATAGGAGAATTGTTCTTTTTGGGGTTGCGTGTTAGCATACCAGCTGGTTATGAGCACAGTTATGAATGGTTCTTAGCGTACAGACAGGTGAATCCAAAACCATTGGGTTATGTACCTCTACCAGCAGATGGAAACAGAGCAAAGTTTTAGAAGGAGAAAAGACGAAGGAAATTTATTTCGCCCCACTCTCCTGTGATGTTACCATATGGTCCCTCCCTCAGTCAAGAATTCCTGAGATGATATCGTTGGATCCCTCTCTCAGATGAGTGCCTTGGTCCAGTAGCTGGTTTTCAGCCGGCATGGACTTAGATGTTTAAAAAAAAACAAAACCAGCTGAAAGGCAGCGGGTGCAGGAAGCAGAGCGTGACAGTGAAGGTATAGGCCCTCTCCCCCCCGCAGCCAGAGACTGATTCTGATCTCAGTCGTGATGGGCTGAACTCGGGTAAAGAATAAAAAAAAAAAAAAACCCCAAAAAAACCTTATAACAGTTTTTTGTAGGGGTTCCTCTCTCCTTGTCTGTACTCTGCACGCTGATCCAAAGTTCGTTCCAGCCTCTGTGGTAGTTTGGGGGATTTGGGCAGCCTGACAGGTTGAGCGGCCTTTTGGCTAGGCACTGCGCTCGGGCTATTTACTGGTTTGCCATGTGGTAGGCTGCGGAAGCATTTTGCGTTCTTTTCCTGCACATTTGGCTGCCCTCTTCAGTTCTGTCTGATTGTGCGAGTGCATCCTGCTGTGCGTCCAGTTGTGCGCCTAATTAAGCACCTATTTGGATGCTTGGTTGGGCGCCTGCTTGAATGTCCAATTAGAGGGGGGGGCCAACTGTGTGCGCATTCACATGCTTATCTGTGCCCGCAAGCAGTGTGGCCTCGTGGAAGCCCGGTTTGTGGGTGCCCTTTGAGGTACAGTGTCTAGCACCTAGATTTTGGATGCCTAGTTTTTTTGCAGCACGATTACAGTTGGATGCATGCTCCTCAGATGCTTATTTCAGCGTACGGATAGACTGATGGCACCTATAGCTAAGAAACCTAAATGCCTTACCCTCTGTGCTGCTTGTTATATTCAGGCATCTCAGCCTTGCTACGAGCATGAAAATTCTCCTCTTCCTTAGCTTATGTGCGGGTTTGGCGAGTGTTTTAGGCTTGGTGTGAAGATAACATAACATAAGATAAGGTTCCTCAATTCTTTAGTCACAGGAGAGATCCAAATTCTTTGGGCATCTATGCTCTCAAGCAGGAAAGCCAGAGGGCAAGATAAGATCGGAGGGTTCTTCCTCGATTGGTTAAGATACCACTCATTTTGGAATTTTTGTAGGATGGGTTGTGCAAAGGGTTTGTCCTTAATTCCTTAAAGGTACAGGTGGTGGCTCTTGCCTGTTTCCAAGGTCAGGTGAGTGATGGGCCCATGTCTGCTCATCCAGATGTGGCCCGTTTCTTGAAAGGAGTGAAGCATCTTCATCCTTCCTTGTGGGTATTGGTGCCCTTGTGGAGTCTTAATCTGGTTTTGGATTTTTTAGCGGGCCTTACTTTTGGACCATTGCGTAACCTTTCCTTGAAAACGGTGCTTCTTGTGGCAGTTTGTTCAACTCATTGGGTGTCAGGTCTTGTCTTGCCGGGAGCCATTTCTACGAGTGACTCCAGGGCAATACAATGTCCTTTTTGCCAAAAAGTGGTCTCGATTTTCACTTAAATCAGTTTATTTCCCTGCTGTCTCTGGACGGAGAAAGAGTTGTGGAGGAATTTCGCCTGTTGCGATGTCAAGAGGCATAACTTGAGGTATCTAGAAGTTTCTGAACCTCTGAGGAAGACGGATCAGCTGTTTATATTGTCTCCTGTCGACATTTGCCAAGCAGCAACATGGTCCTCTTTGCACACCTTTTCCAGGCATTATCACTTGGATGTGCAGGCCCGGGAGGACGTAGCGTTCGCATGAATGGTTTTGACTGGACTGCTGGCAGCCTCCCGCCCTGTTTGGGAGTAGCTTTTTGTACATCCCACTGGTTTTGGATTCACCTGTCTGTACGAAAAGAAAGGAGAAATTACTATTTATCTGATAATTTCCTTTTCCTTAGTACAGACAGGTGAATCCAACTTCCCACTCGCGGCTGCCAAACGGTTATGCTGTGGTCCTCCTGCATGGCTGTGTGCGTGTTCCAGGTAATACTGGTAAGTGTCAATCCGGTCCCTAGATTAGTGTTACACTCTTTGAGCATAGTATTTTCCTGTTGGCTGAGTGCTGGAATGGTTATCTGTTAGTAGTCAAGTTTTGTTAGTTTGTCCACAGTTCACTTTTGCAGAGAATACTGGTGCACTGATGTCACTGCAGGGGATGTATATACTGTGGTGTTAGCTTTGCTCCATCTCCATCTGCTGGTAGAGGTGCATAACCCACTGGTTTTGGATTCACCTGCCTGTACTAAGGAAAAGGATATTATCAGGTAAATAATAATTTCTCCTTCCACATTTTAATTCTGATATGTTCAGTTTGGAGAGAGTCTTAAATTTCTGCATAAGAAAATCTAGCACTAAATTCATATTGGGTTTCTAGTTTATTTGAACACATTTCAATGGTTTATATACACTTAGCATACATAGAAGCATGACAGCAGAAAAAGACCATTATGGCTTATCTTTTTTGCCCATCTACACCAACTTTTCAGCTTTAGAATTCCTACCACTCCATCAGAGATCTCCTGTGCTTGTCCTATACTTTCTTGAATTTAGATACTGGACTTGTCTTCACTACCTCCATGGGGAAGCTGCTGTATGCAAAATAAAGAAATATTTCCTAAGATTATGCCTGAGTCTCTACCCCTTTTCACCCTTATGCCATGACTCCTCATTACAGCTCCAGTTTTCTCATGGCACTGTCTTTTTGGCTATCTTTGTTTTCCAGACTCTAGCTGATTCAGTTAAACATTCAACAAAGAATATCTCATTGGAGGTGCCTGGCCCTTTCTCAGTAGGCTGACCCCAGAATTCTTCCACCTGTTCCCATCTGACCCCAGCACTCTAGGGGCCCCCAAGCTAACCTTAGAGGTGATGTGGGTGGGATGGAGTGCGCTATCACAGATGTTTGCCACTTCTACCCATCAGTCTGCTTCTCTTTAGTCCCACTTCCTTCTTTTCCAGACTATCTGTCATTCTGGCTCACTCCGGTTCTGTGACTCTTTGATTGCTAGCTGGCAGCCTCCGTGTCCGCTGGAGTCTCAAAGTGGAGCGTGCATGCGTAGCTGAAATCACATGTGCGTATTACTGTGAGCCATGCGTATAACTTGGTGGGAACTCTTCAGTGGGGTATGCCTGCACACCCCACCACTCATCGAAAGACATTATCAGCAGTCTTAAGAGTATTATATGAAAGATGATTCTTTTAAGATTACTAATCTGCATTTATATGAATCCAAGGAAAACAATTACCTATAGCGTAAGGGTAAGTGACTGTCTGTAACTTTTCTCCAAAATTAGAATTTTAAGGACTTCATGCCAACCACCCATCTCTCTTTTGGAGTTGCTCACTCAGATCAATTTGAGTGAACTATATTTACATAGATCAAAAAGGAATGGACCATTGGTTTTGAAACAGTTAAGTGATAGAATAAACTTGAAACGCAACAATGTGAATCCCTAAACATGCTGCCTTGTAAACAATTGTGGATAAGCACTTGAATATTTGTCATATCTGCTGCTGGTTTCATTGCCCACATTTTTCAGGTGATTCCTTCGATGAAGATGATTTTGATGATGATTCATATTATGAAGCCTTGGGTACCAGGCCACCCCTTAACATGGAGGAGCTGGATGAGTCATATCAGAATGTGATTGAACTTTTCTCACTCTGCACCAATGAAGATCCAAAGGAGAGGCCTTCTGCTGCCCAGATTGTTGATGTTATAGAGGCAAACACAGAAGAATAGTGTTTAACCTATCATTATTTCTTAGTCTATATAAAAATTGTTTTTCTCTAAATATTTTGCCTTCCCTCTACTGTTTGTAACTCCAGTAATGCTATGCTAATTCTTGTGTATGTAATTTAAACATGTTAATATAGATTGACGTTAACACTAGCCTACTTATTTCATGATTCCTCTTAGTTTAAAAAAAATAAAGTTTTGACTATTAAATACAACAGCTATTAAGACAAGATTAAGTATAGCTTTATACTGCACATGGTCCTTGGTTTGTATCTGTTGTACAGTTTTCTGTTTGCTCTTTAGAGTAATTCAGGTTTATAAAATATGGATACTGTTTTGTTCTTGAGACTATTAACGTTCAACTAAATGCATTCTGTAACAATGATGGTTTTCCTTTTACTGTGCCTTTGTTCCATACTCACTTTCCACTCTATTAAAATGAAAAATGCTAGATCTTGGGATTTTTTTTTATAGGAGCTGTGTTTGAAAGAGTATCATAAGTTCCATTATGTAGAGTGACTTCTGATGGGTTCAGGCTCGGTTGTAGTGGTTTGTTGTGACTAATACTATGTGCCCCCCCCCCCCCCCCCCAGGCTAGTGAAGGGTAGGAGCATTAATTCTGCCCAATTCATTAAAATAAAATGGTTCTTTCTACTTCTGTCTTCTTGCAATATTGCCTACTTCAGATGATGTATTTTCTAGCAGGTTCCTCATCTTATCTTTTGCTTAACATTTCTTATTTGACTCTGCCTGTGGTAGATCTCTTATGATTTGTAATAAAATATGTAAAGAAGAGAAAACAGACTGGCCAGATTTTAAGAGCTTTATATCTTTTTTTTTTTTTTTTTTACCTTTCTTAACATTTTTGCATTAATACAAATAAGTCTCCAAGGACAAGCAGGATGGTAGTTCTCACACATGGATGATGACATCTGATGGCGGTTGTCATGGAACTTTGAAAGAATCTAGAGCTTTCAGCATGCTCTACTGAGCATGTGCAACTTCAGTTATTTCCTTGACCTCTAGGCAGAGCCCCTCAGTTTCTTTTTCTGTGGAGCCATGTGGTCACTGTATTCAGCTTTGCTGTCTCCCTCACAGCTACTGCTGTAACTTTTTCTAGAGTTGTAGATAATTTTTATATAAAACCTTTTGTTTTCCCTTTTTCATAATCTTACCTTTCAATGTTAATTCCCCGCCCCCCTTTTTTTTTTTCTCCTTTTCAGGCTCAGTGCTGGCTGCGTTAGTCTTCTTTCTTTTATTAATAAGTAATGCTGTAGTTGCAGCTTTTTTTCTGTGTCCTCTCCTTAATCTGTCGTTGCTTTGGGACTAGTAGTACATGCGGGGACTATGTAGGTCTTAGAAGCTCACCTGAGGTCTTGCCCAGGCAGGAGTTCTGTGTGGTGATGTCTGATTGCTGGGCATCAATGGAGAACCAGGCAGCGAAGGAATTGAAGACTGGAATGTTCCTGTGGGGTGGAGAGCTCATCCTCCCCACACTCCTAGCAACTAATCTCCATGGGCTGCTGCCTGGACAATCTAGCCCCCTCCTTTTTGTCAGTGCTGGCAACACAGTCTACTAGAGCGGGTGAGCATCAGCTGGGCAATCGGCATTAAGCTGCTTCACCATCAGTGCTCTGTGCAAGATCGGTTACCTGTGTACATCTGTGCCAGAGCACCAGTGGTCTGATGTGTCTCCATCATGGATCTGTCTAGTACCTGGCCACCTTCGATGTCAGGCAAGGTTCATCAAGGGCTGTAGATTGATAGCCATGTGCACCATTGAGGCCGACTAGCACACTGACTGCTGGCATCAATGCCATGGATGCTTTGAGTGTTGCCATCAAGTGCCATCATTCACCATGGTCACCCTTGATGGCATAGTGTCGTCATGCCATGGACATCATTGAGTACCTTGATCAATGTGTGCCTTGATGTGGGGCACTGTGGAGGCTTTCAAGAGTGCTCTTGATCAGAAAGGTGCATCCTGGGTGCCCATGAGTCTGTACCATGGGCGCCAGCATGTGTTATCAGGCAGAGTGGCACCTTTGATGTCTGGCACCATGGGTGTCAAGAGCCTTTGCAGAATCCAGCTGGATGACTTATGCATAGTCAATGCCACTGACTGCCATGGGTGTGATGTATCATCTCAAAAAAGAATGATCAAAATTGAGATGAAGGCAGCAGTCCAGCAGCAAGAGGGGGGCTTCCCAGTCTTTTGCATAGAGTGTCACATGTATGATTTTTTACCCACCGGTGCGAAGTTGTACATGTGCATGCGATGCAAAGAGCTCCTGGCTCTCAGAGAACGAGTCCGATCTCTGGAGGCTAGAGTGGCAGACCTGGAGGAGCTGAGGCAGACAGCGAGGTATATAGATGAGACCTTCAGGGACATAGTCAAGTCCCAACTTCAGACTGGCCGCCCTGGTGGAAGAAGGTCTCATGATGGGAGAGCACCAACCAGGTGCAGCAGGAAAGGATCCTGTAGCAAGGACCTGCTCTCCAGGTGATGCATTGTCCTTTCGCACTGAGGATATCTCCCCAAGGCCTACTGCTCAGGAGGGAAGGGTTAGGTTGGCCGTCATAGTTGGTGATTCTATTATTAGGAATGTAGATAGCTGGGTGGCTGGTAGGCGTGAGGATCACCTGGTAACATGCCTACCTGGTGCGAAGGTGGCGGACCTCACACGTCACCTAGATAGGATTTTAGACAGTGCTGGGGAGGGGCCGGCTGTCGTGGTATATGTGGGCACCAACAACATCGGAAAATGGGGGAGGGAGGTTCTGGAAGCCAAATTTAGGCTCTTAGGTAGAAAGCTTAAATCCAGAACCTCCAGGGTAGCATTCTCTGAAATGCTCCCTGTTCCACACACAGGTCACCAGAGGCAGGCACAGCTCCGGAGTCTCAATGCGTGGATGAGACTATGGTGCAAGGAAGAGGGATTCAGTTTTGTTAGAAACTGGGGAACCTTTTGGGGAAGGGGGAGTCTCTTCCAAAGGGATGGACTCCAGCTTAACCAGGGTGGAACCAGACTGCTGTCGCATAGTCTGAGTAGACAAATGGGCAAGGGTGTAGCTTGCTTATTGCGGCGGTTACTACCCCTAACTAATTAAGCTAGATATTACACTTACATGCAGCTCCAACACTGCTCTTTGCATTAATGGTGGGGGTGGAAGGAAAATAGAACCAAAGGGTTACTAAGAGCCAAGAGTAACAGATATGTATGAGAGAAAAAAAAAAAAGAAAGAGTGCGAAGCTTGCTGGGCAGACTGGATGGGCCGTTTGGTCTTCTTCTACTGTCATTTATATGTTAACCTTTAAAAAGGAGATAGAGCAGCTTTTAAACTAGAACAAAGGAGAAAGCTGACAGTCGCTCAGCAGCACATGTTTCGGAGAGAGGTATCGTCAAAGGATACTAATGATGCATTAGAATTAGGGCATCCTGACAGTGAGGTTCCAATAATTAGAAAAATAGTCCAAGTGCCTGTAACTAAAAACTCACCTGAGCTAAAAAATTCTAATGTATCCCTATCAATTAAAAAGCAGAATGAAAATACAAACAAAAAACAAACTTTGAAATGTTTGTATGCTAATGCCAGAAGTCTAAGAAGTAAGATGGGAGAATTAGAATGTATAGCAGTGAATGATGACATAGACTTAATTGGCATCTCAGAGACATGGTGGAAAGAAGATAACCAATGGGACAGTGCTATACCGGGGTACAAATTATATCGCAATGACCGAGAAGAGCACCCAGGAGGAGGTGTGGCGCTTTATGTCCAGGATGGCATAGAGTCCAACAGGATAAACATCCTGCATGAGACTAAATACAAAATTGAATCTTTATGAGTAGAAATCCCTTGTGTGTCGGGGAAGACTATAGTGATAGGGGTATACTACCGTCCACCTGGTCAAGATGGTGAGACTGACAGTGAAATGCTAAGAGAAATTAGGGAAGCTAACCAAATTGGTAGTGCAGTAATAATGGAAGACTTCAATTACCCCAATATTGACTGGGTAAATGTATCATCGGGACACGCTAGAGAGATAACGTTCCTGGATGGAATAAATGATAGCTTTATGGAGCAATTGGTTCAGGAATCAACGAGAGAGGGAGCAATTTTAGATCTAATTCTCAGTGGACCACAGGACTTGCTGAGAGAGGTAACGGTGGTGGGGCTGCTTGGCAATAGTGATCATAATATGATCAAATTTGATTTAATGACTGGAAGAGGAGCAGTGTGCAAATCCAAGGCCCTTGTGCTAAACTTTCAAAAGGGAAACTTTGATAAAATGAGAAAAATTGTTAGAAAAAAACTGAAAGGAGCAGCTACAAAAGTAAAAAATGTCCAAGAGGCGTGGTCATTGTTAAAAAATACCATTCTAGAAGCACAGTCCAGATGTATTCCACACATTAAGAAAGGTGGAAAGAAGGCAAAACGATTACCGGCATGGTTAAAAGGGGAGGTGAAAGAAGCTATTTTAGCCAAAAGATCTTCATTCAAAAATTGGAAGAAGGATCCAACAGAAGAAAATAGGATAAAGCATAAACGTTGGCAAGTTAAATGTAAGACATTGATAAGACAGAACATAAGAAAATGCCATACTGGGTCAGACCAAGGGTCCATCAAGCCCAGCATCCTGTTTCCAACAGTGGCCAATCCAGGCCATAAGAACCTGGCAAGTACCCAAAAACTAAGTCTATTCCATGTAACCATTGCTAATGGCAGTGGCTATTCTCTAAGTGAACTTAATAGCAGGTAATGGACTTCTCCTCCAAGAACTTATCCAATCCTTTTTTAAACACAGCTATACTAACTGCACGAACCACATTCTCTGGCAACAAATTCCAGAGTTTAATTGTGCGTTGAGTAAAAAAGAACTTTCTCCGATTAGTTTTAAATGTGCCCCATGCTAACTTCATGGAGTGCCCCCTAGTCTTTCTATTATCCGAAAGAGTAAATAACCGATTCACATCTACCCGTTCTAGACCTCTCATGATTTTAAACACCTCTATCATATCCCCCCTCAGTCGTCTCTTCTCCAAGCTGAAAAGTCCTAACCTCTTTAGTCTTTCCTCATAGGGGAGCTGTTCCATTCCTCTTATCATTTTGCTAGCCCTTCTCTGTACCTTCTCCATCGCAATTATATCTTTTTTGAGATGTGGCGACCAGAATTGTACACAGTATTCAAGGTGCGGTCTCACCATGCAGCGATACAAAGGCATTATGACATTTTCCGTTTTATTCATCATTCCTTTTCTAATAATTCCCAACATTCTGTTTGCTTTTTTGACTGCCGCAGCACACTGCACCGACGATTTCAATGTGTTATCCAGTATGACACCTAGATCTCTTTCTTGGGTTGTAGCACCTAATATGGAACCCAACATTGTGTAATTATAGCATGGGTTATTTTTCCTTATATGCATCACCTTGCACTTATCCACATTAAATTTCATCTGCCATTTGGATGCCCAATTTTCCAGTCTCACAAGGTCTTCCTGCAATTTATCACAATCTGCTTGTGATTTAACTACCCTGAACAATTTTGTGTCATCTGCAAATTTGATTATCTCACTCGTCGTATTTCTTTCCAGATCATTTATAAATATATTGAACAGTAAGGGTCCCAATACAGATCCCTGAGGCACTCCACTGTCCACTCCCTTCCACTGAGAAAATTGCCCATTTAATCCTACTCTCTGTTTCCTGTCTTTTAGCCAGTTTGCAATCCACGAAAGGACATCGCCACCTATCCCATGACTTTTTACTTTTCCTAGAAGCCTCTCATGAGGAACTTTGTCAAACGCCTTCTGAAAATCCAAGTATACTATATCTACCGGTTCACCTCTGCGCGCGCCGGCGACCTATTTTGCATAGGTCGCCGGCGCGCGCAGAGCCCCGGGACGCGCGTAAGTCCCGGGGCTTCCTGTCGGGGGCGTGGTGGGATGACGCAGTGTTTCGGGGGCGGCGACATGGGCGTGGTTTCAGCCCGGGGGCGTTCTGGGGGCATAGCCGCGGCCTCCGGAATAACCCCCGGGACCGGACCACGGAGTGGGGCAGCCAGCTGATGCTGTTACGGTCCTGCCCGCGAGGAGCGCGGGCAGGCCCTTACCTTCATACAGCTAGTCGAGCTGCCAACGCTGCTGCCGCTGCCGCGGTCCCTCCGCGGTGCCCGGGCTCCTCCCCGGCTGCCTTCTCCTCCGTGCAGCAGGGCCGACCCACCGCGAGCTCTCCCTCGCGGCCGGGAACCCCGCTGTCTGTCCGGGCTCTCCCGACGTGCCTCTACCTTCCCGGGGTCCTCAGCCGGCAGGGAGGACGTCCCTGCCGGTGCCCGTGCTGCAGTCCAAGTCGTCAGTCTCTACAGCCCTGCAGCCAGCCTTACCTTCTCTCCTGCTTTTGACTTCGCGGCTGGAAGCCGCTCCAGCAGCCTGCCACTTCTCCAGCTTCAGGGCAGGGCGGCCCCCATGCTTGCCTGGCTTCCATGGGGCCTCCACGTGGCTGAGGACGCCACCAGCTTCCAGCACCAGCTCTCCAGTCTCCTAGGGCGCGAGTGCGTGCCTCTCTGCTCCTCTTCAAGGGTCAGCCAGGTGTGGCCCCCTGCTGACCCCTCCCTGGGCGTTGTCCACTTCAGCGCTACTAAAGGGCTCAGCGTTCAGTCTGTCTTTGCCTTCGCAAGGAGTTGGTCACTCCTGAGATCCTCGTTCCAGGAGCTGCCTTGAGTTCCAGCCTTCTGCAAGGTCCAGTGTTCCATGTTTCCTGTCGGAGCTTCTTGTCCAGTTGTTCCAGTCCTGATGTTTCCAGTTGTTCCAGTCCTGATGTCTTCAGTTGTTCCAGTCCTGATGTTCGCTTGTTCCTGTTCCTGCCTTGAGGTCTGATTCCTAATCCAGTATCCATGGTCCAGCCCAGATAATACAAGCCTTGTACCTTGATCCTGAAACTCGCCTGAAAGCTAAGTACCTTGCTCTTGAATCTCTTGAAAGCTAGCACCTTGATCCTGTGTCCTCCAATGTCCTGGTACCTCGCGGCAAGCCACGCCGAGGTCCGTGACCAGCCCTCGGGGCGGGCTGAGTAGGGCCATCTGTGATGCAAGCCATGTACCTCGTTTCTAAAAGCTAGCACCTTGATCCTGTGTCCTCCAATGTCCTGGTACCTCGCGGCAAGCCACGCCGTGGTCCTTGACCAGCCCTCGGGGCGGGCTGATTAGGGCCATCTGTGATGCAAGCCATGTACCTCATTTCTAAGTCTCTGAGAAGTCCTTGTTCCTGACCCTGTTACCTGCCTTGGCTGCCGGTGTGCAGCAATCCTACCTTGGCTGCCGGTGCGCAGCAATCCTGCCTTGGCTGCCAGTGTGCAGCAACCAGCTTCTTCCCTGTTACCTTGATGTCGGTGCCAGATCCAGTTCCTGATCCAGTCCCATATGTTCTGCCCTTCGTCTTCGTCTGGCTCCTGAGCCTTCTGGCCTGTTGGGCCCTGGAGTGGCCAACAGGTGGGATTCGTCCCTGTGCTTTGGAGCTTCCCTTCCTGCCAGCCGACGGGGCTTCGGATGTCAGTTTCCCAGCATCGGAGTTCGCTTCGCCTGGATCTCTCCTGCATTCTCCTGTTCTCAGCGTGGTCCGTGACCTGCCCTCCAAGGCATAAGAACATAAGAAAATGCCATACTGGGTCAGACCAAGGGTCCATCAAGCCCAGCATCCTGTTTCCAACAGTGGCCAATCCAGGCCACAAGAACCTGGCAAGTGTTGGGGACGCGTGGGACAGGGTGGCCCTTGACTCAGTCCCAGGAGTGGTCTGAGCAGGGTGCCCTGAGGGACAGTGCCCATGTCTTCCTTCAGCCCTTGTTCCTGAGTCTACATCTGCGCCTTCAGTACCTCGTTTCTGAACCTACCTCTGCATCTTCAGTACCTCGCCTCTGAATCTACCTCTGCACCTTCAGTACCTCGCTTCTGAGTTTACTTCTGCACTCCCAGTACCTTGCTTCTGAGTCTACGTTAGCATGCCCAGTATCTTGTCTCTGAGTCTTCGTCTGCACTTCCAGTACCTTGCTTCTGAGTCTACGTCAGCACGTCCAGTACCTTGCTTCTGAGTCTACTTCTGCACTCCCAGTACCCTGCTTCTGAGTCTACATCTGCACTTCCAGTACCCTGCTTCTGAGTCTCGTCTGAATCTATGTTCCAGTCTTCGCTGTCCTGGCCTCCATCCGGCCTGCCGCTTCATGCCGTACCCTGCGGCAGGTCCGAAAGGGCTGGGAACGGTCGGAGGACTGTTCACAAGACCAACATTGCGTTGTTGGGTCTTCCGAAGCGTGCAGGTCCGGAGGAGGGCCTGTCGCCTGGTCATCACTCCAGTCTTGCTTCCGTCCAACCCATGCTCGGGCATGCCACGCCTCCCGCGGCCCTCTTCGGAATCCTCTGGGGTTGAGCCGCGGCCCAAGGACACACATCTCTCAGGAAGTGGGATCGCTCTTCGAGCGCTCCGCAACAGACGCGCGCAAAGTTAAGGGGGGGTTAGATAGGGCCGGGGGGTGGGTTAGGTAGGGGAAGGTGGGGGGAGGGCGAAGGAAAGTTCCCTCCGAGGCCGCTCTGAAATCAGAGCGGCCTCGGAGGGAACAGGCAGCGCGCGCTGGGCTCGGTGCGCGCAGGTTGCACAAATGTGCACCCCCCTTGCGCGCGCCGACTCCGGATTTTATAGGCTACGCGCGTATCTTATAAAATCCAGCGTACTTTTGTTCGTGCCTGGTGAGCGAACAAATGTACGCGTTCGCGCAAGTATTTAAAATCTACACCTTAGAGAATAGCCACTGACATTAGCAATGGTAACATGGAATAGACTTAGTTTTTGGGTACTTGCCAGGTTCTTATGGCCTGGATTGGCCACTGTTGGAAACAGGATGCTGGGCTTGATGGACCCTTGGTCTGACCCAGTATGGCATTTTCTTATGTTTTTATATTCTTAATTGCGATGGAGAAGGTACAGAGAAGGGCAACCAAAATGATAAGGGGAATGGAACAGCTCCCCTATGAGGAAAGACTAAAGAGGTTAGGACTTTTCAGCTTGGAGAAGATACGATAGAGGTGTTTAAAATCATGAGAGGTCTAGAACGGGTAAATATGAATCGGTTATTTACTCTTTCAGATAATAGAAAAACTAGGGGGCATTCCATGAAGTTAGCATGTGGCACATTTAAAACTAATCGGAGAAAGTCCTTTTTCACTCAACGCACAATGAAACTCTGGAATTTGTTGCCAGAGGATGTGGTTAGTGCAGTTAGTATAGCTATGTTTAAAAAACGATTGGATAAGTTCTTGGAGGAGAAGTCCATTTCCTGCTATTAATTAAGTTGACTTAGAAAATAGCCACCGCTATTACTAGCAACAGTAACATGGAATAGACTTAGTTTTTGGGTACTTGCCAGGTTCTTATGGCCTGGATTGGCCACTGTTGGAAACAGGATGCTGAGCTTGATGGACCCTTGGTCTGACCCAGTATGGCATGTTCTTATCAGTGCAGACCATCGGTTAGGGCAAGGTGGGTGCTATAGATTCCACTGGACCCTCAACGTCTTCAGGTGCTGGGGCTGTCATTGGTTGCACGGTATGCCATGGAGGCCATCTAGCACTGTGGTGATTCTCACAGTCGAGCACTATCTATGGAGTGCAGGGTGATGTTTGATGCTATAGGTGCGGGCAGTTTGCTGGCAAGCATCCCCTGTGCAGGTGACCCCATGAATACAGTCGCTGCTATGACCACCGGTGGGTGTGGTCAGGCACCATGGGCTTTCTTGACGCCATAATGGGCTGGGGTCATTGGTGTCCACAGATGCCATGCTTTTTTCAAGTGGCTGTTGGCCACTTAGGATGTTTACAAGAGCAGAGGGCAATGGCATTAGGTGATGTAGAATGCCACACGCGGAGTGACATATGGTACTGGGGACAGTGTGCGCTGACTCGAAAAGGTGGCATCTAGTCCTGCAAGCGTTATGGGTTTTGTTGCTCAGTCTGTGCTATGGGTCTCTTTTGTTTAGAAACCAACTCTTTTTCCTCCTAGCCCCTTTTTAGATCAGCTGCTTCACAATCCAAAGGGAGACAGGTGGTTTCTCTGCTTTGTCCTGTTTTGGGCAGTGTTTGTGAGGACTGCCATTCTGCTTGTCTGTGCAAGAATGCAGAGATGCTTACCTGTAACAGGTGTACTCTGTGAACAGCAGGATGTCCATCCTCACTAAACCCAGCCATCTCGCCTGGCAGTTCGTTCTCCATGTATATTATGGATTGAGGTGCTTTGCCTAGGGGGCAGGGAAATAACTACAGGTGCACATGCTTAGAGCATGCTGAAAGCTCTAGATTCTTTGAGATCAAAGTTCCATGTTGAGCTCCATTGGATGATATCACCCATCTGTAACAACTGACATCTTACTATCCTCTGAGAACACCTATTAAAGATAAGCAATTCTGCTTTACATTCAATGTGACCTTTGACAAAGAAGTAAGGAATTGCTAAAGAATTCATGTTCAAAACAAATTCCACTGAAGATGGATTTTTTTGTGGTAGTTTGATACACTATCAAACTGATGCAAGAAGAAAAGCAGCATCCTGCTAAAAAAAAGTACTTAATCTCCTTAAAATGGAGGTGGTCTACATTTAATTTGGTGAGCTGTATCAGAGAAAAGTCTAAAAAAAAAAGCACTCTCAAGTGTCAGAATAAATGTTTCCCTTATCTTAGCTACCCAGGCTTCTGCAATTGTATACATAACATCTAAATCCTTGCTTCATCCATACAAGAATTGAAAAAATGATTTCTTAGCATTGACACGTTAATCCATGACCAGTGGGTTATGAATCTCTACCAGCAGATAGAGATTGATCAAAATTGACATGAAGTTATATGTCCCTGCACCTACATCAGTCTGCCAGTATTCTCCATCTCCAACAGATGGTGAAGTGCATCTCCCTACTGGGGATTGCTTTAAAAAAAAAAAAAAAAAAAAAAGCTTTAGAAGGAGAAAAGGAAATTAATTCGCCCTGCTCTCCTGTGGTGAGATTTTATGGTTCCTCCTTCATTCGAGTTTTCCTGAGGTGTATCTGTGGATCCCTCCCGCAGAGTGCCTCAGTCTGGTAGCTAGTTTTCCAGCATGTACTTTGCTGTAGAGAGCGAAACAGCTGAGAGGCTAGCGGCTGCAGGAAGCTGAGCGCCGCAGTGAAGGCCTTTGTTCTCTCTCCCCACCGCACCCAGAGACAGACTCTATACTTGGCCGGGATGGGCTGAGCTCAGGTAAAGAATAAATATTTTTAAAAAAGAGAATTTTAGGGATTCCATTCCCCTTCTGGTTTCTGAGCCTTGGCGTGCCGATCCGATGACTGTGCCTGCCTCCGGGGCAGCTTGGGGAGTAGTGGCAGATTGAGCAGCCTTTTGGCTAGGCCCTGTTTTCAGGCTTTACTCAGATGCTGCATGGTAGGCCGCTAGGCATTCACATGCTTTGCTAAGAGCAAGTCTGCCATGAAACTGTCTAATGTCTGTTTATGCTTGCATGCCTGTGTAGGCATCTACGTAGACCATGTATTTGGCACCTACATTTTGGTTGTCCGTAGTGTGCGCTTATTGGACAGAGCTTGTTTTTGGGCACCCTATCCAGGCTTTTGTGTGGTCGTACACTTGGGGGCACAATTGTCAGACACCTTTGGGAGAGTGCTGCTAGTGGGTGTTTATCCATGGTGCTGGTAGCAAAAAAGCCTTAAGCGCCTTAGCCCCTTGTGCTGCTTGCCACATTCGTGCATCTCAGCCTGGTGTCCATTCTAACTTATGTCAGCACTACTTGGAGGCTCTGAGAAAGTTGTCTCCGGCTGATTTTGCTGAGCCTGGCCCTTCCCAGCATGATACAGGAATGGGACCTGACAAAGGTTTCACCTAGTAGGGATGTGAATCGTTTTTCTGATGATTGAAAATATCGTATGATATTTTCAAACTCGTCAGATATCGGGGGGGAGGGGGGAGGTGTCCCCAAAACCGATAGGAAAACCCCACGAAATTACGAAGAGTGTACTCTTATTGTTTTGGGGGAGGGGGAGGGGTGGGAGGAAAGGGCACCCAAAAACAACTCCCAAACCCCCCCAACCCTTTAAATCAAGTTCTTTAGTGATCCCCCCAAAACTTTCTTAAAGTACCTGGTGGTCCAGTGGGGGTCCCGGGAGTGATCTCCTGCTCTTGGGCCGTCGACTGCCCTTAAACAAAATGGCACCGATGGCCCTTTACCCTTACCATGTGACAGGGGCTATCGGTGCTATTGGCCGGCCCCTGTCACATGGTAGGAGCAATGGACCGTGGCAATGAATGTGCAGATAGCTTCCTGTTGTTCCTGGTTGCTCGCTCTTGTTTACTATTCTCTCAGGAGATTGATGAATCTGGTATACATTCCAGGGCAGTGATGGAACCAGCAGCCGCCTTTTTGGCAGATAGGGGCTGCGATTTGGTTCGCGCTTCGGCCAGAGGGGTGGCTTTGGTAATAGCAGCTAGACATTACCTATGGCTGAGAAATTGGTTGGCCGAAAGAACTTCGAAGTCTAACCTTATGAAGTTGCCTTTTAAAGGCTCGTTCTTATTTAGGAGTGAGCTGGAGATGATGGCAAATAAGTGGGGTGAGTCCCTGGTTCCTCAATTGCCAGAGGATAAGAAAGAGGCACCACGATACTTCAGTGCGAGAGGTCATACTAGTGGGTTTCAGACATTTTCGACCCTACAGAGGTGTGGCTTTGCAGAGGACTCAAGCTTTGGGTAGATCTTGGTCTTTCGTCCCAGGCAGCCCAGACAGGATGCAGGCTCAGGTAGTGGAGCAACCTGAGCTTCCCAATGAAGGTGTGCCAACCCTGCTCCGGGATCAGGAGATAAAAAAAAGAAATAAAAAAAGAGAGCAGCCTCTTATCAGGTAGGTCGAGATCACGACAGACCAGTGAGTTCTGGAGGTGATACAGGATGGCTATGTGCTGGAGTTTTGCAGTGTTCCTTGGGACGTGTTCATGGTGTCTCCCTGCAACTCTCCACAGAAGAGACAGGCAGTGGAGTGTACGTTGTCAAGACTCCTCAGCCTGCAGGCTATGGTTCCAGTGTCCACATTTCAAGAAAATGCAGGCCGTTATTCCATTTATTTTGTTGTGCCCAAGAAGAAGGGATCCTTTTGGCTCATTCTGGATCTCAAATGATTCAACTGTCATTTGTGTGTGACTTGTTTTCACATGGAAACCTTGTGCAAAGTGATAATGGCAGTACAGTCTGGGGAATTCCTGATGTCTCTGGATCTGTCCAAGGCGTACCTGCATATTCCCATCCGACTAGAGCATCAACGATATCTGTGTTCTGTGGTTTTAGGACATCATTATCAGTTTCGAGCACTACCTTTTGGTTTGGCCACTGCACCCCGTTTTTCCAGTGTTATGGTGGTGGGGGCTGCAGAGATGAGAAAAGATGGGATCCTGGTATACCCGTACTTGGATGACTGGCTGATTCAGGCCAAGAGTATGGAAGAGAGCCATCAGATCTTGTGCAAGGTGATCTTGTTGAGGTAGCTTGGTTGAGTCGTGAACCTGGCCAAGAGCAATCTTCAGCCAGCATAGTCACTAGAGTATATTGGTGTTCAGTCTGACACAAAACAGGGTAGGGTGTTCTTGCTGGAGAGCTGTAATCAGAAGCTGATGGCACAGGTGTGGCTATTGACGGAAACAATTCACCTGACAGTGGGGTCCTATCGTCAGGTGCTCGGATTGATGGTGGTGACCCTGGAGATGTTGGCATGGGCGAGGGCACATATGGGTCCTCTTCAGCACACTCTGCTTTCTTGTTGGAGCCCACTGACTCAATACTATAAAATTTGACTCCACTTGCTGATGGAGGTCTCTTCTCAACTGCGGTGGTGGTTAAAAGTGGATCATTTAAGAAAAGGGGCTTCCCTAAGATCACTGGACTGGCTTGTACTCAAGACAGATGTGAGCCTCCAGGTTTGGGAAGCTCACTGTCAGGAACTAACAGTGCAAGGGTGCTGGAGTGCAGAAGAGTCTCTCTGAAATATCAATAGGCTGGAAGCTCTTGTGGTCCAATTAGCATGTTTGTGGTTCTGTGACAGATTGCAGGGTTGAGCGGTCTGGATAATGTCGGACAATGCAACAACACTGGTGTACATCAATCAGCAGGGAGGAACCAAGAGAGCCATCAAGTGTTGCAGGAAAATACCCAGCTTATGAAATGGGTGGAAGTGCATCTCCAAGAGATCTCAGCCTCACACATTGCAAGAAAAGAGAATGTAAGAGCCGATTTTATCAGCAGAGTCTGGATCCAAGAGAATGGGAATTGTCAATCAAGGCCTTTCAGTTAATACTGGATTGCTGGGGCGTTCTGTTTCTGGACCTGCTGGTGACTTCTTGCAATGTGAAGGTTCCTCGATTCTTCAGTTGCAGGAGAGATACAATATCCTTGGGCATAGATGCTCTCCTGCAGGAGTGGCTAGAGGGCATGTTGCTGTATGCTTTTTCCCCCATGGCCCATGTTGGGCAGAATGATTCAGAGGATTTACAGTCACAAGGGGATGGTGTTTCTGGTGGCACCAGATTGGCCCAGGAAACCATGGTTTGTGGATCTGCGAAGGCTCCTGGTGTAATCTCCCTTACTGTTTCTGGCACACAGGGATCTGCTACAGCAGGGACCTGTTCTTCACGAAGATCTGAATCAATTGTGTCTTATGTTATGGCCCTTAAGAGGGCATGGTTGCTGAAGCATGGTTATTCTGTGGTGATTGCCACCTTGCTACGAGAGTGAAAGTTCTCCACTTAGCCTATGTTCAGGTTTGGCGAGTGTTTGAGGCTTGGTGTGAAGATCAAAGGGTTCTTCCTTGTTTGGTTAAGATTCTGCTCATTTTGGAATTTTTGCAGGATGGATTCAGGGCGACGTGTCCTATTAGGCAAACTAGGTCTGCGCCTAGGACGCTGACCATTAGTGTGCACCGAAGACTAGATCAGTCATGTGTGGCCGCGAGTGGCGGCAAACAGGAGTGGACATGTCGCGAGCAGCACCCAACGTGCTCATGTTCTAGAGACGCACAGAGTCGGCGGACGAAATTGCGAATGAAGTAGGAGTCAGGACCTAGACCGGAAGGGGGGGGGGGGGGGGGGTGCGGAATGTGCGCAAGGCAGAAGGTTTGCCTAGGGCACCTAATCCCCTTGCACTGGCCCCAGATGGATTGAGTAAAGGGTTGGCCATTAATTCCTTAAAAGTACAGGTGGCAGCTCTTCCTTGTTTCCATGGTCAGGTGAATGGTGGGCCCTTGTCAGCTCATCCAGATATGGCCCATTTCTTGAAAGGAGTGAAGCATCTTCATCCTCCTTTGCGGGTTACCTGTGCCCTTGTGGAGTCTTAATTTGATTTTGGATTTTTTTTAGCAGGCCCTACTTTTCAACCGACATTTAACCTTTCCCTTAAAAACAGTGTTTCTTATGGCAATTTTTTTGGCTCATTAGGTGTCTGAACTACAGGCCTTGTGCCGGGAGCCATTTCTATGAGATGCGAAGGAATATCACCTGTTATGGCCCTTAGATGTTAAAAGGCATATCTTGAGGTATTTGGAAGTTTCTGAACCTTGCAGGAAGACGGTCCTGCTGTTTATACTCCATGTTGGGAGTAAGCAGGGTGAGCCAACATCGCGGACTACAGTTATTAAGGAGGTAGTCACAGCAGCATATGTGGATGCTGAGTAGCCGCACCCTAGTCAGGTTAGGGCTCATTCCACTAGGGCTCAGGTAGTGTCATGGGCAGGAGGTTAGATTGTCTCCGGTTGACATTTGCCGAGTGGCGACATGGTCCTCTTTACACACTTTTTCCAGCCATTATCGATTGGATGTTCAGGCCTGGGAGAATGTAGCCTTCGTGCATGCGGTTATGACTGAATCACAGGCAGCCTCCAGCCCTGTTCGGCAGTAGCTTTGGTACATCCCACTGGTTTTGGATTCACCTGTCTGTACGCTAAGAAAGGAGAAATTACTACTTACCTGATAATTTTCTTTTCCTTCATATAGACAGGTGAATCCAACTTCTCACCCTTGGCTGCCGAATAGTTGTACTATGGTCCTCCTGCATGGCTAGGTGTGGGTTCCAGGGAATATTGGTAAGTGTCAATCCAGTCCTTAGATTAGTTTTATTACAGTCTTTGGGGCAGATTTTCAAAGGGTTACGCGCGTAACTCCGAAAACCTGCTCCTGCGTGCGCTGAGCCTATTTTGCCTAGGCTCGGCGATGCACGCGAGCCCCGGGATGCGCATATGTCACCAGGCTTTGAAAAAGGGGCGGGAAGGGGGTGGGGCGGGGGGTGGTCCAGAGTCCTCTGGCACAGTGGCTGTGCCGGGGGATGGTGCGCCGGCGGGCGTAACTCCTGAAATAAAGGTGTAGGGGGATGATTTAGGTAGAGCTAGGGGGTGGTTAGATAGGGGAAGGTAGGGGGGAGCAGAGGGAATGGGGAAAGCCATCGGGGCTCCCCTAGGGCTCGGCGCGCGCAAGGTGCACAAGTGTGCACCCCCTTGCGCATGCCGACCCTGGATTTTATAACATGTGCGCGGCTGCGCACGCATGTTATAAAATCGGGCGTATATTTGTGCGCGCCAGGTAGCGCGCACAGATTATAAAATCTGCCCCTTTGTCTGAGCTCAGTGTTTTCCTGTTGGCTGAGTGCTGGAATGGTTATCTGTTAATAATGAAGTTTTGTTAGTTTGTCCACAGTTCGCTTTTGCAGAGAATATTGGCAGGCTGATGTCACTGCAGGGGTGTATAGGTATATATACTGTGATGTCAGCTTTGTTCAGTCTCCATCTGCTGGTAGAGGTGCATAACCCGCTGGTTTTGGATTCACCTGTCTGGACTAAGGAAAAGGAAATTATCAGGTAAGTAGTAATTTCTCCATTTTAGAGCCATCAAGAATACCCATTGATTCAACAGTGTAAAGTGAATGAAACTAAATAATTTTTTATAAAAATGATGGAAGGACAAGATATGTTTTTTTAATAACATCCTGAATCCTTGAGGAAATGTCAGTGTAATATAAGATGCTACATCTCTGGTAGAGGGCCAGTGGGCTGCAAAGGGCAAAGTTTAGCGATATTTCTGGTTACGTTGGAATGTGTCAGGGAACAATGGCTACTGTTACTGTAATGCAACTTTCAACATTCAACACATAATAAAGCAAAATTGTATCTCACATCTCTTCTTCTGTACAGATGGACAGCCAACAGGTACACCCTCCCACTCAAACAGGTCATTAAGAAATTATTTAAAATCCAGGAATACAGTGGGCTCTGGTAGAATTAGACCTGTGATGAGGAGACACACAATGTACCAAATGCAAAAAGAACAAAAAGCCTTCTCTATATTAGAAACTGAAGAAGTTCTTGAGAAAAACATTGAAGTGTTACCAGAAAAGAGAAAACAAGCACAATGCATGCAGAATTTCAAGATCCATAACCAAAAGAAAAATCTAATTGAGATGGATAACTCTGTCAACAGTGGCACAACTGCAAAAGGAAAGAGTGAAGTGAATAACAAATCTCAAATAAAATCTCATAAGGAGTCCAGGAAAAGCAATAACCTTAAAGAGAGTACCTGGAAGGCTATGACCACAAATGCTCATAGTTTGGGAAATAAAATCCCAGATCTGCAGGCCCTAATGGCTGAGGCAGAATTGGACATTGTTGCTATCACAGAGACATGGTTCACAGAATCTCATGATTGGGATACAACAATACCAGGCTATAACTTGTTAAGGAAGGACAGAGAGGCTAGAAAAGGGGGAGGTGTGGCTCTTTATATCAGAAACAACATCCAAGCATCTGAGCTGCAAGGAAGTTGGGGCAAGGAAGAAGCAATATGGGTCGACCTAAAAAAAGATGACGGAGCATCCATTTATATTGGAGTGGTTTACAGGCCTCCAAACCAAAAGGAAGAGCTGGACAGAGATCTGGTTGAAGACATCCATAAGATAGGTAAGAAGGGAGAAGTGGTGATCGTGGGTGACTTTAATATGCCAGATGTAGACTGGAAAATCCCATCTGCAGAAACTAAAAATAGTAGAGCAATAGTGGATGCCATGCAAGTATCTTTGTTCAAACAAATGGTGTTGGAACCCACGAGAGAAGGAACTATACTCGACTTAGTGCTCACTAATGGAGATAATGTCTCCGATGTCCAGGTGGGCACCCACCTCAGCACCAGTGATCATCAAACGGTATGGTTTAATATCACTAAAAGAATAGGGAAAAGAACCACAAAGACCCGAGTTTTACAGTTCAAAAACACGGACTTTGAGGAAATGGGTAAGTACCTGGAGGAAGAACTAAAAGGATGGGAGAACGAGAGAGATGTGGAGCAGCAGTGGACCAATCTAAAACGAGCAATCACCAAGGCAACTACTCTATATGTTAGAAATGTAAAGAAAAGCAAAAGAAAATTGAAACCTATCTGGTTCTCAAAGGAGGTGGCTGACAAAATTAAAGCTAAAAGAACAGCATTCAAGAAATATAAAAGATCCCAAAGGGAGGAACATAAAGAAGAATATTTGATTCAACTGAGGGAGACAAAGAAATTAATCAAGTTGGCAAAAAGTCAAGCGGAAGAGAGGATTGCCAAGGAGATAAAAAATGGTGACAAAACATTTTTCAGATACATCAGCGAAAAGAGAAAGGTCCAAAGTGGTATAGTGAAA